>NC_135797.1:6665000-6917500 GCF_051106095.1 Pogona vitticeps | reverse complement strand
AAAGTGGTCTTATGGTGCGAAAAATACGGTATATATAAATGCCGCTTTGTCCTTATGGAATACATGTGTGATGCACAATAGGTATGACTATAAGTAGTCATAAATGGACACAACTGTAAAATGGAATAGTAGACAAGCTTCCATTATCTTACTGCCTTGCCACCCTGTGAGCATCCAGCAGCAATAACACTATATGAGGGGGTCCCGTGCACTGTTTTGGGTTGCTTCTGGTCATCCACTCAGCATGCCCCTGTTCTTTTGCACACGTAGTAACGTGGGAGGACTACTATCTTCATCTGTTGCGGAACTGTCAGTGGCTTTATGTTTATGTGAATCACAGCTTCCTGTGAAATCCTCTTGTGGTGGTCTCATGCATGTTTGGCAAGGCTGCTGTTGTCCCCCTTGTACAAAGAGCATGTTGCTTGCTTGACTGTGGAAGTAGTAATGGCTGCTGTGTGCATCTCTCCCTTTCAAAACAAAACAAGTCTGGATTTCTCCCTATGGCCCTCGGCTCTGCTTCCAAGGTTGCAATTCCCTCCTTTCCCCCCACCATCTTCTCTTCATCAGCTGGAGCTCAAGAAACATATTTAACACATTCAGGAAACCAAAGGGAAGCAACCGAAAAGTCCGAACCCCGAAAGGCAGGGAAGGAGTTCATCGATGGCCAAAACCAAGACTATGTCTATGGGACCAATGAAAGTCTGGGAACAAAGGCAGCCTCTGCGGGTCCTCCTGGCCCAGAAGAAGGCTCTGATGGCTCCAGAGCTCATACATGTGGTCCAGCATTGCAAGCTGGTTCCCCGGGGCATAGTAATCCTAAAGGAGATGTCTCTGTAAATGGGAAGGCTGATCTGAGTGGACGTGACCAGCTGAAAGAACTGGCTTCCAGCGTAGAGTCCAAATTTGCTTTGCTGACCAACCCGCAAGAAGAACCTGCGCAGCCTCAGTCCAAAGTTGGATATTCGCACTCCTCAGCCATGGGTGACGCTGCGGTGGAGAAAGAGTCTCCCGAATCTCCATTTGAAGTGATTGCTGACAAACTGGAATTTGATAAGGAATTCAAGGAGGTCCTTGCAAGCAGCGCCAGTGACATTGGCAGCAACTGGGTCCTGCATAACGAGCGGGAGATGCTGACGGACATTCCAGAGGACAGCGTCTGTGAGTTTCGGGCCAAGCCACGGAGTGGTGGCAGAATTCCTCCTGTTCCCGGGCTCTCGCGCCAATCCTCGGGTACCACCGCTGCCCTCGAAGAGGTCTCCAAGTGTGTCCGCGAGATGCATAGCTTCACCAATGAGCTGCTCAACTGGGATCTGATCCCCAAGGATCTGGATGACAAAGCAGAAGAGTTGGTTCGCTCGGGAGTCTCAGCGTCGCCTCCCCAAGATACCAGCACTGACCTTACGCGGTTGAAGGCCGGTATCATGGAAGTGGGGAAGGCTCCCACCCCTCATCACCCGGTCACAGTCAGCCTCCACCCAAAAAGCCGGCTGCCTCCAGAGGTCGAAGGAAAGCAGCTGGCGGTCTCTCAAGGGGCAGGTGTTGGGAAGAAGGTCGCTGTGGCCACCGCTGCCTCCGTAGAGCCAAAGCCTGACATCAGTTGGTCAAATCCTGGCCTTCCCGAAACAGTTGATGTCGACAGCTCCAGCGAGTCCGATGACACCGTCATTGAGGACGCGGCGGCAGAGATGACCTTCCGAACGGAGAAGTTGCCCGAGAGTGACAAGCCAGAAACAGAAACTGTGCAGGCAGAAGCAGGAAGGGCTTTGCACAAGATGGCTGGACTCCACCCAGAAAGCAGGGTTCCTTCCAAGAACGCGGAAGGCACTTTGGGAGCCCCTGATCACTTCAAAGCGATCCAGGCCAAGGCTGATGTTCTTCAGGGGAGCCCGCCGGCTGGATCTAAGACAGGGAGGGAACTGGGTACTTGCAGGCAGGACTTTGTCGGGAAGCAATCCAGTGCCGAAGGCCTCCCTCTTTCCCCACGAGCAGTCTCCCCGTCTCTCCCTTTAGATAAGGCGAAAACGGTGGTGTGTCCAGAGGCTGCGAAGGCCGAGGGCTTCATGGACGTCACGAAGGAGGGTTTGAAATCGGAAGGGAATGATTCCCCCGAAGACCCCGTTGAAACTTTCTCAGAGGCCGAGCTCAGGGCAGCCCGGTCTCACGTGGCGGCTCCAGACTTCCAGCGGCCGCCCCAGGCAGCTCAAGACTTTGAGCAAGAGCACCTCACGATCAAGGCCCTCAAAGAAGCCGGCCGGAAGACTGAGATGGAAAGGCAGCCCTCCTCCGCTCCGGGCCGGAGCTCTCTGCCCAGCGGGAGGGCTTCTGGGCACTACTTTCATACTATTCCGCAAGAGCCTCCAGTGCCTGCTCAGAAGTCGGCCTTGGAGAAGAGGCCCCTCTGCCTAGAGGAGGCGGTGGATGTGAAGCTGGCTCCTGGCCCTGCTGCTGCCGCCTTCGGGGCGCACGGCGTTTCCAGCAAATCTTCCCAAGGGCTCTCTCCTGAGCCTCCCCTACCACACATGATCAAAAAATTACTGGCTGGATTCTCAGGTAAACACACTCCTAAGTTGCTGCTTGTACCTTGCATCTAACTCACCAGATAATGAAAGTCACAATTTGCTTTATTTTATCTCCATGACATTATTTCTTTCCCTTACCTGTGCTACTTTCCCACCTGCCATCTCATATCTAACCAGGACTACTAAAACACTGTGTGTTTTTTTTTTTAAAAAAATCAGGCTTTCGTATCCTACAAAAGTGAGGGCGGGCACTGCAGAAAGGGATGTAGGGGCAGAAAAGTTCAAAAATCATCCTAGCTGTACAGTTGTCAGTGGTCAGATTTCAACCCAGAGATTGTAGAATCAGTTGTTGTTTTTTCCCATTTCTGTAGACCAGTAGATCCCAACCTTGAGTCCCCAGATGTTCTTAGGCTAAATCTCCCAGAAGCCTTCATCACTAGCTATGCTGGCCAGGATTTCTGGGAATTTTAATCCAAGGACGTTTGGGGACCCAAGGTGAGGAACCACTGCTGTAGCCGAAGGGCTGCCAGTTGCTCCGTGAATTCCCCATTGCCTTTTATCATAGCACGTAAGCTTCCCTTTTGGCCGATCGCATTAAAGCATCAAGAAGCCTGGCAGTCCCCATATCAAAAAGCTGGAGGTTACATTTATTTGGCATACTAGGCAAAAAGGAAAAAAAAATAATTGAAGGCAGATTTGAAGTGTTACCAGCCTTCCTGAAATAGGAAGTCGTTGGTGTCAAAGATCGAGTAATGGAATGAATATCAAACATATGGGTCATGCATGCCTACCATAGGGTTCCTCTCTTGTAAATTGTAGTCTTGAGCTCCAGTTACGTGTGGGTTGTTTTTTTATATAATGCAAGTTTTCAGAAAGCCAAGAACAAATGAGCTCTTGCAAGGATTGACTGGCAGCTCAGATTTGCAAAGCCTCTCTTATCACTGTAAATGGCTTTTGCAGAAATCTCAAGGCATCAAATGTTGTTCTTGCACAGAAAAGTCGTGTTGGTGTTACAGGAGGGCCACTATGAGCCAGGAAGTCCTCCAATTTACATTTTACCTCTGTGATGAAGGAAAATGTACTTGGTTGGCCTGAAGCAAGTAACTTCTACCATAGTTTACAAAGATGTTGTAAAGATTACCGTATTTTTCGCACCATAAGACGCACCTTTTCACCATAAAACGGGGGTGGAAAGTCTGTGCGTCTTATGGAGCGAAGAAAACAGATTATATTTTCCTGTTTTCTTCTCCTAAAAAATTGGTGCATCTTATGGAGCGAAAAATACGGTATAACAAAACACTATAGGGGCAGTGCTTTGACAATACTGTATAACATTCTGGTTATTTCAACTCCTATGGCCACCATTGTATAAAGCTTACATGCTTGTTTTGTTCCCAAAGTGAAGGCTGGAATTTGGGTGTGGGCATCAGCGTTCTCAGGTGTAGCATCTATATAATTTCAGTGTGTGGCAATACTCCCACTTGCTCATTTTTTCCTACATGGGATTATCTGCGTAGGCAGGATTATATGTGCATGTTACACCTGATCAATACAATGTACAAAAGCTCACATTCAAATATGTCTTTAGCCTTGAAAAAGGGATATGACACTTTCAGTTTTCTCTTGGGTTTGGTTTTATCATGTGTAAAGTCACTCAGAATTCATATTGATCTATTCAGTGACCAAGATTGACAATTCTCAGCACCTTACTAGGGAGAAAGCCTAAAAACAGTGGGACTTGCCTTTTTGCCTTGAGAAAAGAAGGCTGAGGGGAAGTATGATAGCACTTTTCAATTACTTGAAAGGCTGTCATTCAGAGGAGGGGCAAGATGTGTTCTCAGTCATCCCAGAGTGCAGGATACGCAACCGTGGGCTCAAGTTACAGGAAGCCAGGTTTCAGTTGAATATCAGAAAAAACTTCCTAATCGTTAGAGTAGTAAGACAGCAGAACCCATTACCCCACAAGGTGGTGAGTGCTCCATCACTGGAGGCAATCAAGAGAAACTTAGACCTGGCAGATATCCTTTGATTTATATTCCTGCATTGAGGGATGTGGTGGCGCTGCGGGTTAAACCGCAGAATCCTCTGTGCTGCAAGGTCAGAAGACCAGCAGTCGTAACATCGAGTCCATGTGACGGAGGGAGCTCCCGTCGCTTGTCCCAGCTCCTCGCCAACCTAGCAGTTCGAAAGCATGCAAATCTGAGTAGATAAATAGGTACCACCTCAGTGGGAAGGTCATGGCGTTCCGTGTCTAATCGCGCTGGCCACGTGACCACGGAAACTGTCTATGGACAAACGCTGGCTCTACGGCTTGGAGACGGGGATGAGCACCCCGCCCTCGAGTCGGACACGACTGGACTCAATGTCAAGGGGAACCTTTACCTTTATTGAGCAGGGGGTTGGACTCAGTGGCCTTATAGGCTGCTTCCAACTTCATGATTCTGTGGTTTTCTAAGTAAATATGAATAGGATTTTGCCTTTAACTGCAAAATATCCCCGCCCCCATCTAGATTCCACATAATTGTTTGAAATGACCATGACATCCATCATATCAGGAGCATATTTTGTGCTTCATTATTTTCCTTGTGTCGCTGGCTAGGATCATAGGCAAGGGGGTGAGGTGCCAAGTTGACATTTCCTAAGGAGAAAAATTGGGTAAAATGGTGCAGAATGAAATGGGCATGTAGTCATTTTTCCCCATTTTGGGATAGTGGCATGCAAGAAAATAGCCGCTTGAGGAGGAAGGGCTCTGAGCCTGAGCATATGTTTATTATGTGGGCCTAATTTTCTCCTTCATATCCGTGTTTGGGATAGAGCTGAGCTGCAGCTGAGAGGCATGTTGCTCTCCTTTCTCAATGCTCATCCTACTTCAGCAATCTTTCGCTTAAATGGTAGTCTTTGTAACCAATCTGCACTCCCTCGGACTCTACTGGGGAGGGCAAGTTGCATTTCCCAGAATGCACTGTGCCCCCATACCAGAAATAATCCATACACACAGAAATGTAGCATGTACGGATGAATCAGCAGTAGCTAACTTCAAGCTATCAAGCCATGTCTTCACTCGGTGCTTGTTTTGGCCAAAGCCAAGCCCTTCTGTTCATAGGCTGGCGTGCACAGTGTGCTGCAGAGGACTCGTGAGGATGAGAATACAGTAATAAGGTCTCTGCCCTCTGGAGATTCCAGTCCAGAACGCTGCATAAGAAAAGAGGAGAGGAAAACAGAGGTGAGGGTAAGCTTTGGCAGAAGGTGCATTCACTCCATATGGATGTCTTTGAACTTAGCTGTAAGGATCCATGCAGGAATTTTGTCAGCTTTACACTTGTCCCTCCTCGGCCTGTTTCAAAAGATACTACAGTGGTGCCTTGCTTAGCGATGTATTCGCTCAGCAATGAGGTTTTTGGAGCGATTTTGCGCTCCGTTTAGCGATGTTTCCAGTGGGGAAATTTCGCATAGCAATGTTCGGAACCTTGCTTCGCTTAGCGATGACAGTTTAGGTTCCCCTGTTTCGCTTAGCAATGTCCGTTTTTGCTATTTTAAATTGTCAAACCTACAGTTCAATGCATTCCAATGGGGGAGAAGAAAATTCACCAAAAATTAACGAAGACTCAGAACAAAGCCAAATTAAGTTTGCAAAGATTTTACAAGGTGCACTGACGATTCCAAGCATTTTAAACAGTTTTTGAACATTTTAATACACTTTAAAAATAGCAAAAACGGACCTGTCCGACCCATTGAAATGCATTGAAACCTATTCAATGTATTCCAATGGGGGAACCCCATTTCACTTAGCGATGTTTCCTATGGCGATTTTCGCCTAAGGACAGTAATCCGTTCCCATTGGAACGGATTATCCGGTTTTCAATGCATCTTTATGGGAAAACGCGTTTCACTTAGCGATGTTTTTTTTTTTTTTAACCAATTAAAATCGTTAAGCGAGGCGCCACTGTACAAGGATGCCTTTGGCACTTTTAGGAAGAACGACAGCATCTGTGAAGCCCTTCTGGTGGAGGGAGGAGCGCTAAGACGCTCTGGGCCTGATGCAGGACTGGGGAGAGTGTTCCATCTTCCTGCCGAGCTGAGCTCCCCGGGAGGCTGCGCAGCTTTTATGGCCTGCTAGGAGACAAGCACAAGGCAGAGATTCTTGGCTTGCATTCTCTTCCGGGAACGGCAGAAATGATTGACTTGGGTTTAGTTTTGGGCCATCCAGAGCTCCTGTCTTTTCAAGCCAAACTGCATGCAAATGTAGGGAGGGGGTAAATGAGAGGCAGGCCCATATTGCTTTTCTTCTCTCTGGGTCAGGGAGCAAGCAGCCTGAAACAGAGGGGGAGAGGGGGTTGCTTTATAAACTTTTATCTTTGGCAAGCTGCCTGCCGCCCCTCTCCCATCGAGAGGGCGCAGCTCCTCCCATGTTGGAACAGAGCGCACGTTGTGCTGTGTTTTAAATGCCTCTTCTGTCTGGCTCCCGGACCACTTGACTCTGGGAGGAGACGTTGCCCGAAACAAGGGCCACATGCTTTGCATGTGCCACCGCCCCAGGTTCACTCCCTGGCATCTGGAGTCCCAGGCTCATCATTTGAGGGGAGGAAACCTTCCACAGGCGTTATGTCCTCCTGGCTCCACAATCTCCACAGCACAAGAGGATCTTTCTTGTCTGAGGCCTTTGGGGAATCGTTGGCCTTCTCAATAGGGCAGGACTGAGTATGACAGATCAAATTGGTCCAGCTTAAGATAAAGCAGCTTAACCTACTCCTGTTGTATATGCATTGGTCCAAGTAGCAGTAAGTTCCAAAAGATAGCATTTGGTTTAGGGAAGAGAGAGCAAGAGTCTTGTGTTGTTTTTGCTGCAAGTGTTTTCTTTGCAAATATTAAGGCACAATGTAAGCTGAAACAAAGAGGGATAGCTGCTAAACTGCTGATGTGCCACCTTGCCTGGAAGCCCCAGATGCTTTTAGACTAGGCATCCTTCAGTCTTGAGAGACGATGGTCACGTGCTCTGAAAGAGGACTTGGAGCAGCGTCTAGTGTGGCTGAGGAGGCCAATTCAAGAGTGACCATCCCTTCCACACTGAAGACAAATACAATCTGTCCCCTGTCCAGCGCTCTGATTTTGCTGCTTTCAGGACTGCCTCTTTGCCTCGGCCTGCTGGACAAGGGTCTCTTCAAATTGGGAGAGGCCGTGATGCATCGCCTGCCTCCAGGCTGAACGCTCAGAGGTCAGGTTTTCCCATCTGTTGAGGTCCATTCTTAAGGCCTTCAGATCCCACTTGCAGATCTCCTTGTATCGCAGCTGTGGTCTCCCTCTGGGGCAATTTCCCTGCAATAATTCTCCATACAGGAGATCCTTTGGAATCCGACCATCAGCCATTCTCACGACGTGCCTCAAGCCAACGTAGACGTCGCTGTTTCAGTAATGTATACATGCTGAAAATTCCAGCTAGTTCTAGGACGACTCTATTTGGAACGTTGTCCTACCAGGTGATCCCAAAAATGCATCGGAGGCAACGCATATGGAAGGTGTTCAGCTTCCTCTCCTGCTGTGCACAAAGTGTCCAGGACTCACTGCAGGACAGGAGTGTGCTCAGGACATGGGTTCTATAGATCTGGATCTTGACATATGCCGTCAGCTTCTTATTAAGCCATACTCTCTTTGTGAGTCTAGAGAACATGGTAGCTGCTTGGTAGGTGTTTTGAAGAGCCAATTAAAAACTTGGCTCTTTAGGCAGGCCCTCCCTCCTGTCAATACTTGACTTTATTTTTTATTATAATTTTCTGTTTTCCCATATTGAGCATTACTGAATTGTTTTGGTAACTGTTTAATTTACAATGTTTAATGGAACCCGCTCGGAGTAGACTCTGTCTAAAGGGGCAGGATAGAAATCTAAAAAATTAATTAAATACATAAACAAACAAACAAACATGGTAGCTGCTTTGTCGATGCATTTATCCAGCTCGACATCTAGGGAGAGAGTGTCAGAGATCGTTGAGCCAAGGTACACAAAGTCATGGACAACCTCCAATTCTTGCATGGAGATGGTAATAGAGGGAGGTGAGTCCCTGCCCTGGCCCATGACTTGTGTTTTGTTCAGGCTGGTTGTTCATCCAAAGTCTTGGCAGGCCTTGCTAAAACGATTCCTGAGTTGTTGGAGGTCTTCAGCAGAATGGGCAACAACAGCCTGCTTGAAAACAATTAACCTTCTACAAGCCCGAATGGCCACCTCATATTAAAACTTAAAGAAATTCCTAATTATCAAGGAGCAGTTGCTTATCACTGATGTAACCCTGAGGTGAACAGAAGTTTAGCCCTCCTGCTTTGGGACGGAATGTCCAAGGTTAATTAACATTGGCTTCCGCCTGATGAAAATCTGATGAAGATTTGCCATTTAGCAGCTTCTGGAGGGAAGGACTTTTGTCTCCCAGTCCCCTGGACTGCAAGGAGAACAAACCTATCAATTCTAAAGGAAATCAACCCTGAGTGCTCACTGGAAGGACAGATCCTGAAGCTGAGGCTCCAGTACTTTGGCCATCTCGTGAGAAGAGAAGACTCCCTGGAAAAGACCTTGATGTTAGGAAGGTGTGACGGCAAGAGGAGAAGGGGAAGGCAGAGGACGAGGTGGTTGGACAGGGTCTGCGAAGCAAGCAACATGAAATTGACACAACTCCGGGAAGCAGTGGAAGACGGGAGGGCCTGGCATGCTCTGGTCCATGGGGTCACGAAGAGTCGGACACGACTAAATGACGACATTGCTGGGCTGGATTACAGATTCAGACACAGAATTCCTGTTGAAATTGATGGGGCAAGTTGGCCGTGGCAGAAGTCCCACTGGCTTCAGTGGAATCACTCTGGAGCCATTCCAGTCCAACTGTGATGACCAACCCAGGTTCTCGCAGTCCTCCTAGCACAGAAGAGATGGGGCTGAGCAGAGCTTGCTTCTTTAATACGGGGCTTGGCTGCAAGACTGTCTTCCTGCTAATCATGAAGCAGGGCAGGTATTTGGGCTAAGAGAGGCAGGGGATGACTTCGTCATGCTCTCTGCTGTTTATCCCAATTATTCTCCTTCCCTAAACCCCCACATTTACACACCATATTATGTTTTTAGCCAGCATTCACTGAGTGTCTTTGAATTTTGTTTCATGGCCAAGGGGGACTGGCAATTTTTAATTATTATTCTGTTAGTGGCAGTGGAGATTCTGAGGATGCGAAAATGCAGGCAGCCTTGTTTTTCCTCATCAGCCTGGGCGCTCCCAGAGCTCATGAAAAATTCAAGCAAAATTCAGCAGGATGCAGGGAAGCCAACCAAAGACTTCCCAGCAGCAGGCTGGTAAAACAGAGAGAGAACGCAATGAAATGGAAGCGAATCAGAGCTTGGTTGGGGGGGGGGGGAGGAGATGCAGGCACTTTTATTCACCTTGCCATTATTAGACGTTGATTATTATTTATTCATCATCCCTGATGTGTTTTCCTCAGAGGCATCTTCAGTGGGAGATGCCAAGATGAGGATGTCATTGCCAATGCAGGCGTGCCAACATGCGTAGCTTCTGACATGGTGTCCCACCTCCTTTTTTTGCTTTGACCTTGCTCTGAGTTTGTGAACTGGGTTTTCTTCTGCATTTTTTAAAATCCCAAAGACTCATTTTTGGCTCCTTTGACAATTACAGTCGTGCCTCGCTTGACGACATTTATCCATTCCAGCGAAATCACTGTAGACCGAAATCATCGTCAAGCGGGGGGAACCAATTGAAAACCACTCAATGCATTCCAATGGCTAAATACCTAATCGTCCAGCGATCCTCCATCGGGCAGCTATTTTCCAGTGCCTGTCTTGCGAAAAATCCGTCCTAAAAACAGCGGGGAGCCATTTTGCACAGCGGGCGGCCATTTTGAGAGCTGCCGCTCAGCTGTTTTTAAACCATCGTTAAGCAAAAAATCGGTTCTCGAAGCAGGGAACCAATCATCGTAAAGCGATTTTCTCCCATTAAAACATTGTTTTGCGATCGCAAAAACCTCATCGTCAAGCAGATTCGTCGTTTAATGAGGTAATCATTAAGCGAGGCACCACTGTATTTCACTGTAGAGTTGGCGGGGGGGGGAGGCGAGAGGAGGTGACTTAGCTAAGCTGTTGCTGCAGAATTTCCCCGAGACACACATGCATCTCTCCGTCTTCCTTTTCCCTGACTCCACCCCACCATTTCTCAAAGCAGGTTCTCTTCTGAACCCATTGCCTGCTCTCATTCAGCTCACCCGAGAGCCCACAGGAAAGCAGAAGGACTGCATTGGCTTCTTCCTCAAATACAGTGATGCCTCGCAAAACGAAATTAATTTGTTCCATGAGTAGTGTCATATTGCGAAAATTTCGTCTTGCGAAGCGCGGTACTAACGGTTTTGCGATTTAAAACAAATCCAAAAAAGGAAAAAAAATTCATCTTGCGAAGCGTGGCCATAAAAAAATTCATCTTGCAAGCCACCAAAAAATCGCAAAACGCTTTCGTCTTGCGAGTTTTTCATTGCATGAGGCATTCGACTTGCGAGGTATCACTGTATATAAATGCATTTACTCACTGCAAGTATGTGTCTGTGGATGGCGTTCGGGGCCTTTATTTCTATTATTTATCTGCCGCCTGTCTCCTCTCGGGGGGCCCAGGATGGCTCACATATGCTGTATGATAGTCAGCTGGTTTTAAATACCATGTATATACTGTATTAAAAGCCAATTAAACATATACAAACATTAAAAACCAGAGATATGTATGTAAATTACTGTATATCCCAGATGTGTCCAGGGGGTAGCATGGGGCTTGTTCAGGCCTGGCCGCTCCGCCTGCTTTTGTCCTCCGGTGTGGATTTGTGAAACCAAGCCTTCTTCCTTAGCCACATCGCCTATTATGGGCTGGCTAAGAAGAAGAAGAAGCCACAGTGTGTGGATTTCTGTGACCTCATACCTGTGCCTACAAGCTACAAATCTGAAGGAAAAGTGTAGCCTTCCCTCTTATAGGGGTAGCAGAAGCCTCTTCATAGAGTTGGATGGATACGGCAGGTCCAAATTGAGCCGTGGACGCCTGCTCTCTCCGAATGCCAGTGTTCACTGGGGTTGATGTGTATATTTTCAAACCCAGGCGTTCTTAAGGCTCCAGAAGTGACTGTGCTTGCTCTCTACATGTTTCCCTTTTTGTGTGGGCTGCCCATCTGTTACCAAAAGACAGCTTGGCTACAACCTCGCCGTTGTTCCTTGACTGTAGGGGATGTATATTACTAATGGTGGAGCAGACGGTCGTTAAATACTCTAGACCAGAAGAGGAATCATTCAGGGCTTGTGGGTTAACCCGGAGTAAGCTCTTGTAGAGAAGAAACACAACCTCCATTATGTTCTAGTGCTCCGATTTCTGGGTTTGAAATGGTTTAAATCTTTTTGCATTCAGCTTTGATCAGCTTACTAGGAATTCTGTCAAACACCAAAACAGATCCCAGAAACCAGAGATCCGTTCACTACTGACCTGAGCTGCAGATAATGCACTGAAGTCCTTAGACCCCCCCCTCCGAAGTCAACAGGAGGGGTGTGCATGTTCTGAGTTATCCGGGAACGCCATTTGCCCTCATCCTGGATCCTCTTTGAGCTGCTACCACCACTACCTACAAACTGGAAGAATGCTTGGCTTTGCAGGGTACAAACGTCTGGTCGTGTGGATGGCTTTTAAATATATTTATATCTTTAACCTGCCTTTGTCCTTGTTTGTTTCATTTGTTTTAAATTACAATAAGTGAGAATATGCCGTTTGCAGGCTTCTGGATCAACTAAGCTGTATAAATAGTTAATTGTTCTATAAAAGATGCTCCCCGGTCTGCCCTCTGGCTGTTTGGCGCTTCAGCTTCCATGATCCTTCACCATTTTAACTGGGGCTGAAACCTATTGGGGAGGACTGAGCTAGTGTTTGACAGTCTAGGGGGGGCAAGAGAGTCTCTTTCAGAAGCCCTATGATTTTTATCTCAAAGGTTTGATTTTCGTACTGCTTTAGATTACAGTTGGTTAGAGATTCTGGGGGTTGCAGTCTGAGGATTGCTGTTTATTCTTGTTTGCCCACCTGTCTCTACCTCAGGTGGCAACTGAACCTAGAGAAGGGATTTATTTGGCTGTCTAGCCATCCTGCCCAATGACCGCTGGCATCTTTATGCTTGTTTTCCCCCTTTCGTAGTGCATGACCTGATCTTCTGGCGGGATGTGAAAAAGACAGGCCTCGTCTTCAGCACGACGTTGATCTTGCTCCTCTCCTTGGCCGCCTTCAGCGTCATCAGCGTCGTCTCGTACCTCATCCTGGCACTCCTCTCGGTCACCATCAGCTTCCGAGTCTACAAGTCCGTCATCCAGGCCATACAGAAATCTGAAGATGGACATCCATTCAAGTAAGTGGACATGGCCCAAGTCATCTGTCATCCTCAGCTTTCACTTTCCGGAAAACTTTATTGTCTTCCCTGCTTACCGATAGCTCTTCTGAATCCTGGGCAAAAAAAGGGTTCTTTCTTCACCTGTTGCCTCTCTTGTAATTTAACTTAAGGGCAGTGAACCTTTTTTCACCGAAAGGTCAAATTCAATTTCAAGAAATTTTTTCTGGAGCTACATTTCATTGGGGGTAAATCAGGGCCAAGGGCAACAGGCACCCGGAATAACTACCGATTTCATCTTAAAGCCCTTGCAGTCTATAATGAAGCCTCTTGGAAAAGCATTTTAATACATAAATAAAAGGTCCATGTTTTAAAAGCAAGGGGAAACAAAAGCAGGAAAACCTCCATATGAAGTCATGAGAAGGGGGCATCAAGGGAATTCCCCTGGGGGCTGTATTCCACCCTAGGACCCAAATTTCCTTGGCTAGGATTCGAAGGGTTGAGTCAAGAAGAGCACAACGTTTTTGTCTGTCTGCTTGTTGCTTAGCAGTGATCTTTCTCCCTCTGTATGCACACTGTAACAGCAATGAAAAAAAATGCAGTAGAAGTCAATATCTGCTTATTGACAGGTATTTGCATTTCTGAGTTTCAGGATTCTAGAGTTCTTCTTGTGCAGAAAGATTGCTTCTGCTTGCCAAAGAGCAGTTTACTCCAAAACATATTGGCTGTTTTAGAAACATCTTTTTTTTTCTTAAACTACAACATAAATATAAAATACATAAACCAAAATACAAATCGACTGTGTTCCCCACCACCATAGACAGGACCTCTTGCGGTAATCCTCTTCTTCCTCTATCTTTATTCTTCTTTTTCCTTTATTATCCTCCAGAACTGCATTGATTCTTGATTTGGAGCTTTCCCTTTTCCTTTTGTTAGCACATGTTCAAGAAATCTGCCCCATACAGTGGACCCCTGACTTATGAAGCTCCCTACTTAAGAAAATTTCGAGGTACAAAAAGCTCCAGCCGCAAAATTTTGGTTCAACGTGCGGCCGGAGCTTCGACCTATGAAAGGCAGGGGGAATGGGCGGGAAATTCAAAGCCACCTCTGCTGCCCTCTGCCTCCCGTCCCCGTTGCCCTCTGCCTACTGTCCCCACGGGGACAGGAGGCAGAGGGCAACGGGGATGGGGGACAGCTTAAAATCCATTATTTTGATGTTGTTGCATCTTGAGTTATTTTCCAAATAAACCACTTTCTTTTGCAAATCATCTATCTTCTGTTGTTGTGCCTTTGTTTTCCCTTCATTCTGTTTTGATAAATCTTCCATTTGCTTTACTCTGTCCTCCATTTTTGCTATGCTTGCCTTCATCCCCTGGACTGCTTTCATGTCCTTTCCCATCTGTTGACATTCCTTCACTAAAGAGTCCAGTTTGGAAATAGCCTGTTCCAGTTTTTTGATCAATCTGGCATGGTATAATCTTTTGCCAGATCATTCACACAAATTGTTAATTCAGCAGTCTTTTTTCCATGCTAGCTTCGATAAGACTGCTCAGAGAGGTATCTCTCCCCCCCCCCCCACCCCTTTCTAGCAGCTACCCGAGTCTCTTTAGAAACTTATTTAGGAGCGGGGATTTCACTTCTATTTGTCTTAAGCATTTGAGACTGTGATCTGACAGTTTTTTCTCTGACGGCTCTCGTGTCCAACTTTTAGAACTCTATTTTTTCTCATAAGCAAAGCAAAAGATTCATAGCACAGGAAACCAAAGTAGAAACATCTGTTAACCTTCTTCAGAACCCTTTTTGTCTTAATCCCTCTTGTCAGGTTCGCCCTGCTTAGTCCTCCACAGAGAGAGAGAGAGAGAGAGAGAGAGAGATGCACACACGTATTGTCTCCCTCCAACACAGGTAGCTAGACTTCACAGCTGTCTCCAGTCTCCATCGGGCCCAACTGTGGTCTTCCTAAGGATGTATTCTTGTCAACTTAGCAAAGAAAAATAAACCACCCAAACCATATTGGTTGATGCCACTGTGCAAAAACACAGTTGGCAGCCTCCGGTTTGGCTGAGCTGAACGTCAGATAAACTGGGCTTCTGTAAGCCAGTAACTGGCTGAAGTCCCGTTGGTTTCTTTGACTCTGCCTTCTGTAGGGCTCAGCCTGGCTCTAAGCCAGTGTTTTGAAAAAGGCAGTCCTTGTGGGGCATTCCCTCCCTTTAACCCTGAATGGGTGGCGCAGGGCCGTGCCCACTGGGAGGACAAGCCTGCCCTTTTGCTGCTGGAGAAAAGACCACGCAGAACCTTTTGCCCAGCTCTGTCGGTTGCTTCGGAAGACGGTCCCCTAGTTGGGAGAATTAAGGAATTTTAGCTTAACGCCCAGATGGAGGCCACGTGCCTGACAGCAGTGGGGGACCTCCATCCTGGCACCCTGCACCCGAGGCTGTGCCCTGGCCCCTTCGCCTCTCCCAGCAGCTTCCCCTCCATGCTTCACGAGTGATGCAAGAAGAGATTGTGTTTCTCTGTCTGTTGCCGTCTTGCCCTGTCCTCCTACGCAGCCCTGGGGAAAGAAGGCTCGCTACCAGCTTCCGCTTTTGTTTGTGGTCTCGCCAACAGAGGATCCCCAGGCGTTACTGATATCTTGAGCCGAGAAGCAAAAGCGGTGCTTGTTGTCCTCCATGTGTCCTTCCCTCCTCTTTTTCCTTCCCAGGAGCTACCTGGACCTGGACATCACACTCTCCTCCGAGGCTTTCCACAACTACGTCAGCTCTGCGATGGGGCATGTGAATCGGGCTCTGAAGCTCATCATGCGCCTCTTCTTGGTGGAGGACCTGGTGGATTCCTTGAAGGTAAGTGTGGGCCCAGATTCATCCGTTGCCCTATGAGGAGGGTTCCTCTTGGGTCGTCATTGAGGGGCAGATCTTTCACTTGGGGAAAAAACACCAGCTGTGATACGGCATGGCGCTTTAAGCCCTTGAGCAGGGGAATAGGAGGGTCACCTGCCCGGTATCAAAAACAGCAGCCCCCTTTTCTCCATGGCTGAATCCAGCCGTCCCATTTGTCCTTATGTCTTGGCATAAGAAGAAGGGAAAAAAAAAACGCTTGCCTGCTGCTCCCATCAGTCTCAGCCAGCTTAGCCAGCCATAAAGAAGTCTGGGAGTTGTAGGCCAAGAAAGGTGGAGCTTCCGTATCATGAACTGGGCCTTCGGCTACTCCCCTGCAGCTCTTGTGGAAAGAGGAGAGGGGAGGACAGACGGAGCTGACCCCCGTAGAAGCATGTTGCTCTTGTCTCTGCCCCTCACCTGATCTGTCTTCACGTGCCCGCCTCAACATGGCTGCAGAGGTTGAGCTCTCCTTACCCTCCTCCCAGCTGTTAGCAAAAGATACCGGTTATTGGTTCAGTCCTGCTGGCCCAGACGACAGCAACTCAAAGCATCAGGGCCTTGGCAAGGATCTCTAAGGGGCAGCATCCAGGAAAGTGCTATGGATGCCGCAGCAAGCCCAGGGATCTTGGCCATCAGAGAGCTCTGGACAGCATAGCTTCATCTGCTGTGCAGCCTTACTAGTGCCATGCAGTGGGAAACGAGTTCCTGGGAGAGCCTGCTAACCATCTCCTGTCCTGCCTTTGCCCACAGCTGGCAGTCGTCATGTGGCTGATGACCTACGTTGGGGCCATCTTCAACGGGATCACCCTTCTCATCCTGGGTAAGACGGCAGAACTGTGGAGTGATGTTTGGCAGGTGACCCTTTTTTTACCAATGCAGTCATCACGTGTTAGCCTTCCTAAATCAGATGGAAAGGCTTTCTCTCATGCAATGGGCTGATAGGGTTGCTTCCAGAAAACCCAGGAGATGTGAAAACCTTAATTTCCCAACGTTTCTTATTTTATTTCATTTATTAACAAAATTACATCCTATGCTCTCTTCTTTCCATGTTTTTGCTTCTGCAACACGGTATGTCAGAGAGAACATAGTTAGCCCAAGGTCACCTGCTCAATGAGGACTAGAATCTAGATCTCAAATTCCCTAACCCTTATATGTGCTGTTTGTCCATCAGCGACCTGCCTTCTCAAAACCCTGGTCCCATTTGGCAGACATGGTTAAGAGTCGCTGGTTGTTGTCCTCCATAAACGTATCTAATCTTATTCTAAAGCCACATGAGCTTTAAAGATGTCGCTATGCCACATACTATGTTGGTGTGTTCCATTATACCATCTGATTTACAGACCTTAAAGGCTGTTGGGGTCTTGATGAAGAGCTCTATCTGTCATTTGCCTGTTGTGCTGTTTTAAGAACCTTGCTCATCTAATCAGGCAGCATTTCTCATTACCCCATCTTTCTCCTTAAAAAAATACCCAAGGCAGATTACATCTGAAGGACAGCAGAAATGGGGCCAGCCTGGCCTCCAGTGGGAGGGAGTTCCAGAGTCTGGGAGCAGCCACTGAGAAGGCCCCTCTCCTGTGTCCCCCCCCCCAAATGCCCCCGTGAGGGTTGCCGGGACCCAAGAGAAAGGCCTCTCCTGATGATCTTAGCACCCAAGTCAGCTCAGAATGGGAGATAAGACTCTTTGAGAGAGCTTCGACCCAAAGCCATTTAGGGCTTGATAGTTAAGACCAGCACTTTG
Source organism: Pogona vitticeps (assembly GCF_051106095.1). Taxonomy (NCBI): domain Eukaryota; kingdom Metazoa; phylum Chordata; class Lepidosauria; order Squamata; family Agamidae; genus Pogona; species Pogona vitticeps. The sequence goes on along the minus strand of NC_135797.1, from coordinate 6,899,996 downwards.
AATTCTGCCAGTGAAGCTGCTGTAGTGGGGGAGTAATATGCTCCGTGTAGCCGTCCCCAGGTTAGCAATCTGGTTGCTGCATTCTGGACCTGCTGAAGTTTCCTGACACTTCCTGTAGGCAGCTTCACGTAGAGCATATTATAGAAATCCAGCCAGGATGCAACTAAGGCATGTGTCACTGTGTGGCCAAATTAGACCTCTCCACTAGTTACAGCTGCGCAAAGGCACTCTGGCCCACTGCTGAAACCTGAACATCGAGGCTTGGAGAGGAATCCAGGAGGGGCACCCCCAAGCAGGCTGCAAGCCTGTTTCTTGGTCTGCCTTTCCACTGACCGGGAGAACCTCATCCAGTTCATCCCTGATAGTAGACACTGAACTAGAGGTGAAACAGCTTCCAAGGAGAGGCAGAGTTCGGTGTTCATCCGCATACTGGTGGCACTGAACCCCAAAACTCCAGGCAGCCTCTTCCAGCGGTTTCATGTAGTTGTTAAAACAACATAGGAGGCCAAACAGAACCCTGAGGGACCCCACAGGCCAGCAGCCAGGGTTTCAAAGATAGGATCCCAGCGTTGCCCTGTATAAAACAGAAATGTCTAAAAGCATCTCTTGAGGGAGCTGGCCTGCCGCTTCCAGCAGCCCCAGCCAGCATAACCAATGGCTGGGAATACTGGGACTTGTAGTCCAGCTCCATCCATAGATGGGACTTCCTTTCGCCATCCCTACTTTAAAACATGCCAGGCTGCCTCTCAGTAAAATTGGAGCGCCATTCCTGTTATCCTCCTGGGTTCTTGGTCGACCCCAGGATCTCTGTGGGGGCCTAATGACCTCTATTGTCTCATTGCAGGGGAATTGCTTGTTTTCAGCGTCCCGGTTGTTTATGAGAAGTACAAGGTGAGTCACTTTACATCTTGGCTTGTGAGACCTTGAGCAACAAGGTTGGGGTGTTATGCGGGATTTTTTATTATTATTATTTTAATGGAAAGGCTGACTTCATCCTGCTGAGCAAGAGTCAAAGGGCTGACTCATAAAGGATTGCCGTGGGGGTTATCTCCCTGTACCTGGAACCCCATGACCTTTGAGTTACAGAATGCCATGGGACGGTCTAAGGTGGGCATTGACAGCCCCCCCCCCAGGTGTGATCTGATCTTTTACTTTGAAAGGTTTCCCTCTTTTGGAGAGTCACCAGGAGAGCTGGGGGGGTGGAGGGAGAGAAGGTTAAAGGATGAGAGAGTGATAGAAAGAGGCTTTTGCATCGGTAAGAGGCGGGCTGTGACTAAAACACAGGACAATCACAGATGGCTTTGTTGGGCTTCCATCTGATCTCTCCAACTTCTCTGTTTTCAGACTCAGATCGACCATTATGTTGGGATTGCCCGGGATCAGATCAAGTCAATTGTGACCAAGTGAGTCTCTTCCAACTGCTTGAGGGCCTTGCTGCTCTTCCGTCTCCACAGGAAGCCACTAGCCTTCCTCCCAGACTTTGAAGCCAAGGTCACAGAGCCACTCATCCCTCACCCCCTCCCCGGATAAAAGTATGGGACAACTGCAGTAGGGAGTGATCTGGCAGCCAAGGGGGGAACAAAGCCATGTTCCTACTTATGTATCAGCCAGCATTGCTCCCTGGAACACCTTTAACGCTGTGTCGGGGAGGTGTGATTACACTCATGATATTTTGACTGGTTTTGTTACCCAGTAGCACCTATGATATCAGAGGTATCACCCTGAAATTGAAAGGGCTTTGACAGGTTTATCCCTCCTCTTTGACATAGAGAGGTCTAATTAAGAATAATTATTGTTGTTTTAGGCTTCCGTTAGGAGCAGGGCAATTGGAAATATCCAGAAGCTTACCGGATCCAAAAGTGAAAGTAACTCCCGGTTTTGAAACAACACAGTCCTTAGTTTAATTAGCTGTACACTTCCCTTATCCTTCTCTTCAAGGATTTATGTAACAAAAAATAGTCTTCTAAAAGAAGATATGCATTTTAATAGCTTTTTACCTTGCTGGGCGATACAGAGGTTCGCTCCTAGCTGGTCATTCCCCCCGAGCGGAAGTGACGTCTCCTTCTTTAAAAAGCAGGCAGGCACCCAGTCCTTGTGCTGTCACTCCCGAACACGAGGCCTGTTTCTACTGGCTTCTAGTTGTGTGGCTCTTTTTGGGGCATACACGTTGGCCAGCGGTTTGTCTTGTGCCCCTGTGTTTCCAGCCAAATGAGCCCAGAGCTTTTCCAGAGGCCAGATCTTTTCCATCACAAGCAGCATAAGCAAATTTTACACATGCCAAGAAGCCATTGGCAAGATCCATAGGGACCTTTTGCTCCGTGCTAGCTTAAGCGTGTTTAATTGATATCACACCTCTCCAACGAAACTCAGGGGCAGGCTTTCTTGAGTCCCCTCCATCCAGCAATTGACCAGAATCCAGACCCCCATTTAGGTCCAGTAGGATGATGACTTCAAGCCATAGCGCCCGCGCATTTTCAGAAACGTGATATGGATCACTCGGGCGAATGTGGAGGTGGGCAGAGCAGTGGTCTGCAGCCCCCACCCTTCCTTACCCACTGGCTATGGCAGATGACAGATGCACTACTAGCATAACGGGAGATGTTCTTTAACCATTTTAAGCGTTCTCCTTTGTAAGCGCCTTGCAATCTTACCCCTTTCCTCTTCCCCCCACAGGATCCAAGCCAAGGTTCCTGGAGCTGTGAAGAAAAAGCCAGAGTAATTCTGCTAGAGAGCTAGGACCCAGCTGTTCACTAAATCGAAACAGGAAAAAAAAATTCTCTTGTGTCATAGTTATAACCATTGTTACTTGTACCTATGAAGGAACATGCCAAGTCAGCTTGATGTCTGCATTCCAAGCTTAATTGATTTTGTTTAAAAAAAATTCCACTCCTTCCCCTCCCCCAGGCCTAAACACTGGGCTCAGAGTACACTGGACTAAGCATGAACTGGTGTCAGGAATTTACAAAGGGAAAGCAAAGGGGTGGGGGGACCCTTCTGGCTTCCCCAGCAGGCTGAGCGATCATCGCGTCTTGGATGGGACAGGGAGTGGGCAACCCAAAGCCGGATGCTCTTTCCTGGGCAGAAACATGATCTCCACTCCACCGAACTTGTTGTGGGTTTCAAAACCCAGCCTCATAGGCTAAGTAGCTGCGAGGTGAAGGTGGTTTTCTTTCTTTATTCCCTTCCCTCTGGAGCTTTGGGTATAATTTGCTGACAATTAATTCATCGCTCCCTAATCTCTAAAATTTTAACAGCAAATTAAGACTTTGTAATCATTTTAACCATTAAATGGACAGGGACACCCATTTATTGAGTTGTGATTTAACATTTCACTGTATTTTAATTGGTTTCTCTCTGGGGGGGTGATTGTGGCGGATGGGGTGGCCATTTGGGCCACTTTGAGAAGTTTTAAATTATTTTTAAATGCATAGATTAACTGTCAACAATTGCTGCAACAGGTTAATTCCCTGGACACGGCCCCACATTTTAATTAATTTTCTTAATGATAACAATGTGAACCTTTTAGCATCAGTGTTTCCTACTTCTGTGCTTTTTCCCCTGCCCTTCTGCCTTCTAGTAAAAATGATTGGATTTTCATCCAGTGCTGTGTTCCCATTCCATGAAAGGCGAAAGATGCCTCTTGGCCCCTCCGTGGGCTCATCTTATCGTTCTGGCATGAACTAATCAGCCTGTAACAAGAGGGCCAGGTTGAGAACACTCTGAGCTACCCCTGGCCAGTTGCTTTCTCTCTCCCGGCGCCTTGACCCTCGCCCCGTCTACCTAGCTGATGGAAAGGGGGGGGGACCCTCCAACCCATCTCCCTTAATGATGTCAGTTCTGCTCTTTAGTCTGGTTCATCCTCTGCCTTCCTCTGTCGCTGCTCATCATACACCTACAGTATCCTGCCCCATTCCCCCGTGGGGTGAATAAGGTTGTATTTTTTTAAAAAAAAAAAATCTTAACTCTGAAGTGAAAATGTCTGTAACTGCTGTACACGTTGCTGTAAACAAACAAACAAAATAAGCTGTGGAAAAGCCCAAACTTCTGCATGTAACTGATTCCTTGACCCCATCCCACCCTGTAATTTTAGTCCTTTGAGGTCATAGAGGTAGGGAATTGCAGAGCACAGGCACCGACATCGAAATCCCCAATGTCTTTGCTCTCTCTTGGCCTCACCTGGCTGTCGGAGAGCCGTAGGACCGGGGGGCTGTAGTTTCAACACAAGAGTTTGCATCCTTGACTCAGAAACTCACTAGTGCATATTTACTGTTGTGTCTTTACTTTTAGAGAGACCGTTGGGTGAGCGAAAGGTGGCATCGGAGAATTTTGTTCTGGGGAAAAGTTGCTTTTGTCGTTGTCCCTTGGGAAGTCTCTGTTGAACAGATTTGTCGCAATAGGATGGTTTGTCAGCTTGCAGGCGCCGGGAAACTGACTCTGTGCACCAAGTTAAAACGACTCCATTGCAAATTTTATGATATTCTGATGAAATGCGGAGGGGGGGGGAGAGAGTGGAAGATTGGTTTGGAATTCTGCTTAATGGAGGGGAGTCCCTCACTTCTGTAGGCTGAGCGAAGGGATCCGTGTTAGATTGGCAGCTAAAATCACAGGGACCACCACCTCTCCTGTTAGGATGTTGGGTATGCATAGTGGAGAATACAGCAGAAGGGATCTCTTGAATTTGCACAGCGAGTCTGATTCTTTGCAGATACGGCGGCAGCAGCTGCGGCTGCTACAGACTGGAACACCCCCTCGCTGCACGGCACCTTTCATACTTCCCACTTCTCTGAACGTTGCCTGTGTACCAAAGCTCCCCTCTGAGAACGGCGAGCAGGGCCGTGTCCTGAGTGCGAAAGGTGTCTGATTTAGTCAGAAGACACCATGACGTGCAGTAGGGGATGTTTCAGATGTAGGCGATTGCTGGATGGGTTTGTCTTTGGAGAATAAGAGACGGGGCGAGCGAATCCAGATGTTGTCGGGCTGCAAGGCCCATAAGCCCAGGCGAGCATATTCGCTGGTGCGAAATGCCGGGACTTGCAATCCAGCAAAAGTTGGAAGGCTGTAGGGGGCTCGCTCCCTGCTTTAGCAAGAGGCACGTGAGTATCTGTATGCTTCTGCACCACCGAACCTGCCCACCCACCCATCTCCCTTTTTTTTCCAAGGGCCTCTTCTCCACACTGAGAGTCTTTGGCTTAGCTCTTCCGTATGTCATGTTACTGCTGTGTTTGAGTATCGTGAACCCGATCTCTTCGTGGCCCGGTGGGCTTTCCTTTTTTTTTTTTTCTTCCTTTTTTTCTTTTTTTAAAAGGTAAATAAAGAAAATGTACGTAGACAGAAAAAATGACAGAAACTACTAATGAAGCTCTTGCGTTTGTGTGCATTTGTGTGTACTGTGCGTACATCGTTAAAACTTATGGGTAGCGCTAAGGGACCAGAAGAAAGCTGGTTTGAGATTTAAAGAAGGAAAAAAATTGCAACTTGATCTGGTATTATTAATAAAAAGAGCACAACGTACAAACTCCACATCTTTTTGGTTTCCTGAGTTTTTACTTTCAGATAATGATAAAAGATGGAATTTGGAGCCAGGGCGATTCAGTGTCCCCTAAATTCCATTTTCGGAGGTTGTTGAGAGCGCAGCTTCCACCAGCCGCAGAATCTTAGAACGGCGGATCTGGAAAGGGACCTTAGGGATCATCAAGTCTAACCAGGATCACGGAGACGCAGTGCGGGATTGAACTTCCAACCTGTGGCTCTGCAGCCAGCTAGCTCCACAGCTATCCTGCACTCTAGCTCACACAGCCCATTGTGAGGACTGAGGGGGAGGTATGGTCCAACATTTACTGAGGGAAGAAGGACCATAATTTGCCTGTTGTTGGAGTTTTGGAAAAAACACAGCAGTACTGACATTGCTGCCTCTGTATTGAAGACAAGAGAACTTGATGGGTACGCTCTTTCAAAATCTTACTTTTAGAAGATTCGATGCATCATTTTGCTTCTCCTGTTTTCATGCAAACTTGATGGTTTTAATTAGAGATGGGATATTTGTTTTTGTCTCCCCAGAGGAGATGATTACAAGTATCGCCACCACAGGTGGCCAGGCCCTTTTGACCTCCCTGCCCCCCAGAACCAGCCCGGTCCACTTACCCAGGCTTTGCATGGCGCGTACAGCCATCATCGGAAGCATTCCACCGGTCGTGGAAGGAGCCCACCCAAGGCTTCCCTGCCTCCCTGCACTGCCATCCACTCCAGTGAGGTGGGATGATGCGTTTCCCTGCTCAGCTGCTGAGTGGGAGACAAATACGAATATCCCGTCTCTAATTTTAATGCTAACATGCTACTTCCAAGCTCATCTCGTGGAGTCCTTTTGCTTCGGCAAAGCCAATCTGCATGGACAGTCGAAACAGTATGGTTTCTATCCTCCTCCCATCACCTTCTTTATTATGTCTGCAGTGTAAACATAACTGCAGTGATTCTCGGTTTTCGAGGAGGAGTCCCGAATTTGCCTGCCACATCATGCTGGCTTTGTGACCGTGCATTCCCTCGGCCATAGTCTCAACGTGGTGCTTGGCTCTGACAAAGGGTGGCTTGTCACCAAGACATCACATTCTTCCCGACTGTCCATACCGAGTCTTTAAAATGGGTAGGCATAGTGTGCTCCTCTACATGTTGAGAATGGAGGGTCAGCCACAGTGGCTGAAGCTAAAAGGAGTTGGAAGGGCTGCACCCTCCTTAAAAATACATATTCAATTAAAAAAATCACTGAAGACTATGCATAGCATTGGCTGAAATCCTGTTATATAACTTCCACTGGCAGAAGGGTAGTGACATTACATGCTTCCTACATCTATCCTATGGCTTGTCTGTCTTCTGTGTAACCCCTTTATTGATTGGAACAAAAAGAGGAAGTCTTTAGTTACCAAAAATCTTTCTAGGCCTGTCAGTTTTCAGTAATCAAAGACTTCCTTCCTTCATCCCACCACTTCCACAACACAGCATTACATGAGAGTTATGAAAACTGTAGAGTAGAGGTTTAGTGATTAAAAATTGTTCTCTGGGGTGATGCTATTGTGCTTCCCCAGTCATGCACTTGATTGAAATCCTGTGCATGCAACTATGCCCATCAGAACTTAAACACTGCAGCTGATGGGAACTGAAGTTCAGTAATACATGGAGGAACACAAGTTCCCCAGCAGTAAGCAAGGTGGACCGATGGTCAAAAACAGTCTTCCTATAGACCCTCGTGACCGGTTGGCAGTCTTCTGTGCCTTTTTTTAACATTTCAAGAACATGGTGAGAGCTAGAATCAATCAGTGGTTGGAAATTGCAAGGAGATATTCAAAGTTTCTAATGATACAAGCTGCGCCAGTGTGATGGAATTCATGTGAGATGTTTAAGCCAAGTCTGAAAGACCATCTGTTACAGATGTTTCCCCAAACTAAACCTTTCTATGTTGTACTACAGCTCCCATCACCCCCAGCAAATTCTACTGCCCTCTGGATGCAATGGGCTGTGCAATTATGGGAGTTTTAGTCTAATGTATCTGAAGGGCTAAATTTATAATGCCGCCTTGAGAAAGCAATCAAGCTTAATAATAATTATTAATAACAGAAAACTGAACATCTGGGACCGCATTTTAAAATAGCACAATTTTTAAAGGATTTATTTCGACATAACCTGTTTTACAAAACTTAGTGCTTATATATATATTTATATATAGATAATATAATATAATATCAATATAAAAAACATACCTCATGGATGCAAAACACCTTTTCACAAGAGACATGGACAAGGTTTCACCACAGTCACAAGGTCATAACAGGCGTTATTCATTATATACCTCAAGAGTTCACGTTTTACAAGGGGAGCTATAAAAAAATATCCAAGCTATTGGTTGTTGTTTTTTTTTTAAAGGAAAGGATGGTAGAGATGAAGAACAGAGGTGTCAAAGATGACCCATAAGGGAAGAGGCAGGTTAGAGAAGGGGGCAATGTTTCAAATGGAACAAATTTCTATCGCTGTGGCAGAATGAAAATAAGTGCAAACTTGATCTTGCTTTGTTTATCCTAATGCTTAAGAAAAAAAAACCTGTTCAGTTTTATGGATATTTTTTTTTCAATCCTCATACCCTGTTTCCCCGAAAATAAGACCTAACCTGAAAATAAGTCCTAGTATGATTTTTCAGGATGCTCTTACCCCAAAAATAAGCCCCAGTTAAGTGAACTCCCGCCCTCCACCCTTGTGCAGCAACCAGAAGAAGAGGACGTGACTGTGTTTGAATACATGTAGGTTATTGTACATGGAAAAAAACAATATAAAACATCCCCTGAAAATAAGCCCTAATGCATTTTTGGAGCAAAAATTAATATAAGACCTTGTCTTATTTTCGGGGAAACACAGTATAATGGATCTCTGGCCATGTGTTTCTAAGGTTCTGTTCCACCCTATTCCAATCCTAGTTGCCTCAGCATATGAAAAGGATGAGGACCCTTAAGTTAAGAAGAGGCTTGGGTCTCCATTTCCCATCCGCTTTCACCTAGAACTCCTCTAGAGTTGGCCCTGCCCAACATCTTAAGGACTAGACAAGGCTAGTTTGTAATGAGATCAAAGCCAACTTGATTTCGCCCCATACGGTCCATTCTGATTAGCTGTAGCTCTCAAGGATCCACAATAAAGACCTTCCCACCAGGATCAAGGTGGGAGAAAGCGGCTTCAAACCTGTTGCCCTGATCCCACCATGCCTCTTCAGGAGGCAGAGAAAAGGTCTGAATTCTGCTTTCCTTTTTCTTCCAGACTCGCCTCCTAGGCTGCTCCCAACGGTATCTGTTATGTTTCAAAATCCTCTTTCGGGAGAATCAAAATCTTGCACAACTAAGTCCAAAAGAGGATGATGTGGTGGAGTGCCCATTAAGACTAGGTATCTTTTGGACACAATTTTGCATCAGCCCCCCCCTAAGCCTGGCCCAAATAGGAAGGGGTTGTGAAAGACTCTGAAGGGCAAAAGTACACACACACACAACACACAACCACAGAGCACCCTGTGATGCTGAGAGTCTTTTGTAGGCCCACAGATCTAGTTGATTCTATTCAGATCTTGGAAAAGTGGGCTGTTGCTTTTTTAAATCAAACTCCCAAAATCCCTGGCTGTGTCTGCTGGAGATCTCAAGCACTTCAGTCCAGAAAAAGAGTAGTTTCCATATTCTTCCTGTTCTCCACCTGCGTCATCATCATCTTAGAACTCCAGAGCTGGAAGGGCCCCTATGGATCATGAAGTCCAGCCCGTCAAGGAGGACCAGCGGGGAATCGAACTGCCAAACTGCAGCCAGAGATGTAAACTGCTGAGTACACAGGAGAAGGAAGCCTTTTAACTCTTCCTGCTCTAAACAATTATTTAAAGAAACAACAACCTAGCAGTGTCTGTTCGCAGAGGTGCCAACACAAAGAGAAGCGTCCTAGCAAGCTTAGTGTGCACTAGTTTGTACCTACAGAACAGGTTCAAAACCAAATTAAGTGCTCCCTGTTGCCCCAGTCACTTTTACAGAAGAGGTTGAGCAATAAGTGCAGATACAAAAAACAAAAATGCCAAAACGCCCCATGGGTCAGGAACTTTAGTCTTCCACTACAACTCCCACAATCCCCTGGTTTTCCTGGTTGGATTGAAACATCTGGAGCACTGGACACTTGGGTAACCTAAGTGTTCTAGGAGTACAAATCCCACGAGCCTTTGCCACCGGCTGTGTTGCCCAGGGTTTCTGGGAGTTGTAGTTTAAGAACACCTGAGCTATGCAAGGTTGAGGAACAACTGTCAGGAAGACCAAAGAGACTCAACCGCCAAAGAGGGAATCGTGAGCCAGTTGGTACTATCAGACGCAGCCAGGGGGGTGGCTGGGTTAGGGACGTCTCTGGACTCTACCACTGCTTATAGTGGGGGGGGGGACTGAACATTTTATTTCCATGATGGGAATTCCTATCTTTATGCAGAACAATAATCAGAGAAAGATTTTCCAGTGTTGCTGGGGTGTTGTCTTATAAGCTAAGCCTATTTCCTAAGCAAAGATGCTTCCTCCATGGGAGAACCACAGAACCAACAAACCCCAGCATTTTGACAGGGTGGAGTCCAGCAAATGCCAGGCTACTTCGTTTAGCTAATGGTACAAAGAGGCCCTTAATGGGGAATGGAAATCGTTAACCAAAGCATTGTCCTACCTGAAACTTTTTTCTTGTCCTGACATAACTAACCACCAGTGCTGGATCAGCGTAAATTAACAGGGACGGGATTTCTGAAGTGGGTTTTTTTTTGGATTACAAATCTCATAATTCCCCATTCCAGGAGTTCAATCTGATTTATACCTTGAAGACGCCTAACTGTGGCTCGCCTGGGAGAAAGGTCTACACTGGAAGGCTCTCTGGGGCTTAAACTCGACCTATTTCCACCTGGCTTCCTGTTCAGAAAGAAAGCTCCCAGCTAGCACTGGGGCAGGAACAGGAAGTTGGAGCAAAGCTAGACCTAGCTAAGACTCAAAACCTTCCAGTGTATGAACGTTCTCCCAGGTGAGCCATATTTAGGTGTCTGTAAGGTGTGTATACCCCTTCACGGACTGCTTCCTTGTCGTGGCGAAGGGGCTTGAGTCACTCAAAGAAGCTGTGGGAGATGCCGTGCAGGGACACCCAAGATGGACAGGTCATAGTGGAGAATTCTGACTAAATGCGATCCGCCTCGAGTAGGAACTGGCAAGCTACTCCAATATCTTTGCCAAGAACACCCCATGGACAGAAACAAAAGGCTAAAAGATATGACGCTGGAAGATGAGCCCCTCAGGTCGGAAGGCGTCCAACATGCTACTGAGGAAGAGCGGAGGACAAGTACAAGTAGCTCCAGAGCTGATGAAGTGGTTGGGCCAAAGCCGAAAGGACGCTCAGCTGTGGACGTGCCTGGAAGTGAAAGGAAAGTCCGATGCTGCAAAGAGAAATACTGCATACGAACCTGGAATGTAAGATCTGTGAACCTTGGGAAGCTGGAGGTGGTCAAACTAGAGATGGCAAGAATAAACATCGACATCCTGGGCGTCAGTGAATTAAAATGGATGGGAATGGGCGAATTCAGTTCAGATGATTACCACGTATACTATTGTGGGGAAAGAATCCCATAGAAGAAATGGAGTAGCCCTCATAGTCAACAAAAGAGTGGGAAAATTAGTACTGGGATATAATCTCAAAAATGACAAAATGATTTCAATATGAATCCAAGGCAGACCTTTCAACATCACAGTCATCCAAGTTTATGCCCCAACCGCCGATGCTGAAGAGGCTGAAATTGACCAATTTTATGAAGATTTCCAACACCTTCTAGAACTGACACCAAAGAAAGATGTTCTCATTCTAGGGGACTGGAATGCTAAAGTAGGGAGTCAAGAGATAAAAGGAACAACAGGGAAGTTTGGCCTTGGAGTTCAAATGAAGCAGGGCAAAGGCTAATAGAGTTTTGTCAAGAGAACAAGCTGGTCATCACAAACACTCTTTTCCAACAACACAAGAGGCGACTCTACACATGGACATCACCAGATGGGCAGTACAGAAATCAGATTGATTATATTCTCTGCAGCCAAAGATAGAGAAGCTCTATACAGTCAGCAAATAGAAGACCTGGAGCTGATTGTGGCTCTGATCATCAGCTTCCTATAGCAAAATTCAAGCTTAAACTGAAGAAAGTCAGAAAAGCCACTGGGCTAGTCAGGTATAATCTAAACCAAATCCCTTATGAATACACAGTGGAAGTAAAGAACAGATTTAAGGAACTAGATTTGGTGGACAGAGTGCCTGAAGAACTATGGATGGAGGCTTGTAACACTGTACAGGAGGCAGCAACAAAAACCATCCCAAAGAAAAGGAAATGTAAGAAAGCAAAGTGGCTGTCCAATGAGGCCTTAGAAATAGCAGAGAGGAGAAGGGAAACAAAATGCAAGGAAGATGGGGAAAGTTACAAAAAATTGAATGCAGACTTCCAAATAATAGCAAGGAGAGACAAGAGGGCCTTCTTAAATGAACAGTGCAAAGAAATACAGAAAAATAATAGAAAGGGAAAAGCCAGAGATCTGTTCAAGAAAATTGGAGATACTAGAGGAACATTTTGTGCAAAGATGGACATGATAAAGGACAAAAATAGTAGGGACCTCACAGAAGCAGAAGACATCAAGAAAAGGTGGCAAGAATACACAGAGGAATTATACCAGAAAGATCTGGATGTCCCAGACAACCCAGACAGTGTAGTTGCTGACCTAGAGCCAGACATCCTGGAGAATGAAGTCAAGTGGGCCTTAGAAAGCCTGGCTAACAACAAGGCCAGTGGAGGCAATGGTATTCCAGTAGAACTATTTAAAATCTTAAAAGATGACACTGTTAAGTTGCTACACTCAATATTCTAGCAAGTTTGGAAAACTCAGCAGTGGCCAGAGAATTGGAAAAGATCAGTCTACATCCCAATCACAAAAAAGGGCAGTGCCAAAGAATGTTCCAACTACTGAACAATTGCACTCATTTCCCATGCTAGCAAGGTTATGCTGAAAATCCTACAAGGTAGACTTCAGCAGTATGTGAATCGAGAACTCCCAGAAGTACAAGCTGGATTCCGAAGGGGCAGAGGAACTCGAGACCAAATTGCTAACATGCGCTGGATTATGGAGAAAGCCAGAGAGTTTCAGAAAAGCATCTACTTCTGCTTCACTGACTACGCAAAAGCCTTTGACTGTGTGGACCACAGCAAACTATGGCAAGTTCTTAAAGAAATGGGAGTGCCTCGCCACCTTATCTACCTCCTGAGAAATCGATATGTGGGACAGAAAGCAACAGTTAGAACTGGATATGGAACAACTGATTTGTTCAAAATTCGGAAAGGAGTACGACAAGGCTGTATATTGTCCCCCTCCTTATTATAAGCAGAATACATCATGTGAAAGGCCGGATTGGAGGAATCCCAAGCCGGAATTAAGATTGCTGGAAGAAATATCACCAACCTCCGATATGCAGATGAAACCACTCTGATGGCAGAAAGTGAGGAGGAATTAAGGAACCTTGTAATGAGGGTGAAAGAGGAGAGTGGATAAAACAGTCTGAAGCTCAACATCAAAAAACTAAGATCATGGCCATTGGTCCCGTCACCTCCTGGCAAACAGAAGGGGAAGATATGGAGGCAGTGACAGATTTTACTTTCTTGGGCTCCATGATTGCTGCAGATGGTGACAGCAGCCACAAAATTAAAAGACATGTGCTTCTTGGGAGGAAAGCGATGACAAACCTTGACAGCATCTTAAAGAGCAGAGACATCACCTTGCCAACAAAAATCAAAGCTATGGTTTTTCCAGTAGCGATGTATGGAAGCGAGAGCTGGACCATAAAGAAGGCTTTTGAAGTGAGGTGTTGGAGGAGGCTCTTGAGAGTCCCCTGGACTGCAAGGAGAAAAAACCTATCCATTCTGAAGGAAATCAACCTTGAGTGCTCCCTGGAAGGACAGATCCTGAAGCTGAGGCTCCAATCCTTTGGCCATCTCATGAGAAGAGAAGACTCCCTGGAAAAGACCCTGATGTTGGGAAAGTGTGAAGGCAAGAGGAGAAGGGGACGACCGAGGATGAGATGGTTGGACAGAGTCATCAAAGCCACCAACATGAATTTGACCCAACTCCGGGAGGCAGTGGAAGACAGGAGGGCCCGGCGTGCTCTGGTCCATCGGGTCACAAAGAGTCGGACACGTCTTAGTGACTAAACAATAACAAGGTGTGTATAAATTAGGTAGAACTCCCAGAATGGGAAATTATGGGCTTTACAAGTCCAAGATATATGAAAATCCCACCCCTAACAATTACTAGGGGTCTTAGGAATACAGGAGATGGCCATTAACTAATTCATTCTCAAAATGACACACACACTCTCAGAAACACAACCCTAATTAGGGAACATTCAGGGACCAGGTACTTAAAAGAGAGAAAGGATGAACTGTTCCTCCAACGTGAGACTGTAGTTTTGCTAAAGTGGGCATACCCTTCCAGATGATGCTAGAAGACAAAAACAAACAGACATAAGGGCAACCAAGCCTTTGATCCAGGGAGCTGATACTCAATGCGTGCAGGGATCTACTGGAAGGATACCACCGCCACCACCACCTCCAAAGCCCACCCTTCAGCAGAGATAACACTAGTTGTACACATGTGAAAAGAAAGCACAAGGCAGGTAGGAACCAATATATGCTCATCATACCCTCATGTCCGGTCATTCCTCCCCACTCTGGCTACAACTCCCTCCCCTCCAAAAGTACTACACATCCCAATGGGGCTACTGGGATTTGGACTGCTCTAGCAAACATCTGGAGGGCCATCAGTTCACCCCTTCCAGAGATATTTCTCCAAGGCAGCACAGAGGGATTGTAGAGGGGTTTTTGAACTCAAGACCATAGGGATACGAAGCACAGGTTTTTAACGCTGTGAGTCCTTCTCTTCCAAAATCTATGATTTTGAGGAAGTTGATAAGGCAACTCTGCAACACGACTTTGTGAGTAGAGACAGCCTGTGTCACCTCGGGCAAGCTGCACAGTCCCAGGGCACCCCAAGAAGACAGAAACGTTAAGCCACTAATGAATATTTTCTACCTGGAAATCCCTGAAAAGTTCTGACCATAAGTCAGAATTGACTTGATGACACATGACGATTAACAAGCCATACGTCAACAGGGACCTACAGTGGTGCCTCGCTTAACGACGTTAATTCGTTCCAGCGAAATCGCTGTAGAGCGAAAACGTTGTAAAGCAAAATAAAAAAGCCCATTGAAACGCACTGAAAACCGTTCAATGCATTCCAATGGGCTGAAAAACTCACCGTCCAACGAATATCCTCTATAGGGGCGGCCATTTTTTCGGTGCCTGTAGAGCGAGGAATCCCTCCAAAAACACAGCGGGGAGCCATTTTGAACACCCGGAGACCATTTTGAAAACCCAACAATCAGCTGTTTTGATTGTCGTAATGCGAAGAATCAGTTCCCGAAGCAGGGAAGCGATCTTCGCAAAGCGAAAAAAACCCATTTAAAACATTGTTTTGCAAAAACATCATCGTGAAGCGGATTCGTTGTTATACAGGGTAATCGTTAAGCAGGGCATGACTGTATATTGCTTATTACAGAAACAGGGGGATTAAAACAAAACCACACACCTGTACATGCCTAGGAGGGGGCCTTCCCAGAGCAAAACTATGAGCTGGTGGCCATTCTGAGCAGCCGGCTGAAGGCATCCGTTGCAGACCACCGTATTAACCCGTATGCTTTTTGCTCACAATGGAACATCACTGGCCCTTCGGATGTTCCTGAAATTCCCAAAATACCTTACCACTGGCTCTGCTGACTGGGCAGGACCAGGAACTGTGAGCCAAAACATTTAGAAGGCCAAACGCTGGCCCAAAAGGGAGAGAGCAAAAGGCAACCTCTCTAAACGTTGCTTGGCTAGGTCTTCTAGCCGTCCTCATCGTTGGCTACACCAGCTAGTGCTAACGGGTGTTGGAGTCACAGAATCATGACATTGGAAGGGGCCTACGAGGCCATCAAGTCCAACCCCCTGATCGATGCAGGAATACAAATCAAAGGATATCTGCCGGGTGGCTGTCTAAGTTTTTCTTTGAGTCCAACAGACTTTGCCCTTTTCTGGCTCCCAAGGAGGAGGAAGTCACCTCACCTGCCATGTTGACTTTAAAAACAGTCTCTCTCTCTCTCTCATACACACACACACACACACACACTGTACACTTGCACCTCTTACACTTACACTCCCTCCTCCAAAGAAAAAAGATGCAGAAAAGAACGGGGGGGACCACCCTCAAACCCCTTTACCTCGACAAAAGAACATGCAAATTAAAATGGAGTTTATGCAAAAACAAACGAAGAGAACTTCCCAGGCACTGGCATGATCTGTTCCAGTTGCAGAACTTTTAAAACGGAATATTTCAGGAATATATATATATATATATGTATATATTTTTAAAAGAAGTCCACCCTGTCTCTACAAGCTGGTCCAGATCCATGACTATGCCGTGCATACGGGTAAATTGCAACCCAGCGCCGTCTTCCCTGCGTCTTGGATGTCCGGCTTGACATCGGGGGCCTCGGAGCCGAGGTTGTCGGTGGCGGCGGGCAGAGGGCTCGGCTCCCTGGCCTTCGGAGGCTGGTCGTTCTCTGCGTAAGCCTCGAGGATGGTCTGCTTCTCCAGAGCCGTGTACTCCAGGGAGAACCGGTGGACCTGCAAGATGTGCCGTTTGATGGTGCTGACCTTCAGCGTGGCCAAGGTGCCCCCGCACACCATACAAATCAACCCATGCCGCTGTTCGTCGTAATCCATCAGGTATTCCTCCCGCCAGCGCGGCTGGTAGTTCCGGCGCTGGCAGCGGCGCAGCGCAGTCCCGGTCAAGGGAGACGTGGCCCCCGGGGAGCGCTGGGAGGGAGCCGGTCTCCCTGGCCCCGTCACCTCTTCCTCTTCTTCTTCCTCTCTCCCCGGTGTCGCAACCTCCTCTTGAGATTCCTCGGGAGACAAAGAGGCCTTGCGTGGGTACTGCAAATCCACTGCAAAGATATTGAAAAGGAGAGACTGTGAGCTGGCAGGGATTTGGGCAATCCAGTCATGCCTACGTTCACTTATTCAACAACCCAACTTTGCCTTCTGTCTTCCAGATCATAGAATAATGAAGTCAGAAGGGACCTCTAAAGGCCATCGAGTCCAACCCCCTGCTCAAGGCAAGAATCCAAGCCAAAGCAGATCTGACAGAGGATGGTCCAATTTTTCTCTTGAATGTCTCCAGCACTCACCACCTCCGTCGTTAACTGGTTCCATTGTCGTACTGCTCTAATAGTTAAGAAGTTTTTCCTGATCTTCAGCCGAAATCTGGTTTCCTGTAGCTTCAGCCCATTATTACATGTCCTGCACTCTGGGATGACAGAGAATAGATCCTGCCCCTCCTCTGTATGACAGCCTTTCAAATACAGTGGTGCCTTGCTTAACGACGTTAATCCGTTCCAGCGAAATCACTGTAGAGCAAAAACGTCGTAAACCGAAATTAAAAAACCCATTGAAATGCATTAAAACCCAGTTAATGCGTTCCAATGGGCTAAAAACTCACCGTCCAGCCATACAGCAGCCATTTTTGGTGCCTATATAGCGAGGAATCCGTCCCTAAGCACAGCGGGGAGCCATTTTGAGCACCCGCCGGCCTTTTTGAAAACACGACGATCAGCTGTTTTGATCATCGTAATGCAAAGAATCGGTTCCCGAAGCAGGGAACCGATCTTCGCAAAGCAAAAAAGCCGCATTTAGACCGTCGTTTTGCAATTGTGATCGC
Source organism: Pogona vitticeps (assembly GCF_051106095.1). Taxonomy (NCBI): domain Eukaryota; kingdom Metazoa; phylum Chordata; class Lepidosauria; order Squamata; family Agamidae; genus Pogona; species Pogona vitticeps. The sequence continues at coordinate 6,882,639 of NC_135797.1, read as the reverse complement.
AAAAACATTTTCGTGAAGCGGATTCGTCGTAATGCGAGGTAATAGTTAAGCGGGGCATGACTGTATTTGAAAAATGCTAGCCTACCTCCCCTCAGTCTTCTTTTCTCAAGGCTAAACCTGCCCAGTTCTTTCAGCCTTTCCTCCTAGGGCGTAGTTTCCACTCCCCTGATCATCCTTGTCGTCCTCCCTCTGAACTTGCTCCAAGTTCTTGGCATCCTTTTTAAACTGTAATTTCCAGAACCAGACACGGAACTTGAGATGAAGCCTAACCAGTGCCGAATAGAGTCCAACTAATACCTCACAGGATTTGGAGACTATACTTCCTCTTCCCTCCCCCTTCTTATCTTCTTCATGTGGAGCACCTTTTAAAGTCAGAAGACTGGATAACCCCAAGCTATTCTATGGTGGACAGTTCTAAGACACTCCGATATTTCTTTTGCCTAAGGCGGTGGTTACGTACATGCATCACACTGCTTTTGAATTAGGCTGACGCCAGTTAGCTTTTTGAAATATATGAGTGGTTTTCCCGCGGCCATCCCCAGTGAGTTCCCACGGCCCAAGCAGGGTTTCGAACTCGGCCTCCTGAGCCTCAGTCCCACGCCTCATCCACGCCCCCACCCTGGCTCTCCTTGCTTAAGGAGCAGGGAGGAAAGGAGGGAAAGAAACAAACCAAGCCGGCTACCCCCTTTCCCAACGGGAAGGCCGTCTAGCCTTCCCCACAAAGGAGAGCCTCCCGTTTCGACAGGCTTCCAGCCAAGTCGAGTTTAACGATGCCGGGGCGAAACGAAGGGAGCGAACGAGGGCCTTGAACCTGCCCGTTTCACAAGGATCAGGAGCTAAAGAGCAGGCAGGCCGAGCAGCGCAGCTCAACGTTGGACTCCTCCTCCCCAGTTCTAGCAAGATGGCTCAAGTCTTTTATTTACATCACAGCTGGCCGATGGGGGGGGGGGTCCTTCCAAGGCATCTCCTGCTTAGCCCCTGACACCACCCTGCATAAACCCCCCATAACCTCTGGGGACACACAGAGGGAGCCATTTTGCCCCCCCTCCCCATCCCCCAACTTCCTTAGGAACTGGAGGAAAATGTTCTCAAAATCAGAAGTGACAATGAGCGACCACCTCCTTTCCTGCCTCTCCGTGCGCGCCCTCCGAGCCTTGTACCAGATTTCAGCCATCATAAAAAGCATGCAAAGCAAAGCGTGCTGCTTATATCCCGCCCCATAGCGCTTCAAGCACTCTCTGGGCAGTTTACAAGTTAATTATGCAGGCTACACATTGCCCCCCCCAAGCAAGCTGGGTACTCATTTTACCAACCTGGGAAGGATAGAAGGCTGAGTCAACCTTGAGCCGGCTACCTGGGATTGAACCCCAGGTCGTGAGCACAGTTTTGGCTGCAGTACAACGGTTTAATCACTGCGTCACGAGGCTCCAAACCCTGGAATATGCCAGGACCCCTAAATGCAGTCGCCAGCCCCATTAAGGGGATTTCTGACTAGCAGCAATGATAGTACCACCGGCCACCTCTCTCCTTAGGCACCCTTGTTTACTCTGAGCTTAACTACAAGTTTCACAGTAAGTGGAGTAGAAATGGGTTTTCCCCAAAAACATTTTTCTTTTGCAAGCTGTCCGTGCTATAATTCAAAGTGCTAGAAGCTGGTTCAGTACCCAATGAGCAAGTAAGAGCTATTCACTTCACAAAAGACCTGCTCCTCATTTCCCCTTTATTCCTCCCCAGAGGTGGTCAAGACATGGGCTGTAACCGACATGCAAAATTCCCCTCAGGATGTTCTCAGACTCCACTGATGGTCCCTGAAGCTTTCTTCCCTCAGTTTTGCAGTCAGATATTGACAGCCCCAAGTCTTTCCAACCCCCCCAAAACCACCACCCGTAAATAAAACAGGAAATACCTTGCCCTGTTTTGATTTCTCCGCATTTTTTCACAATTTCCAGTGGTGGAATTGCTGTTGGTGTGTCCTAAAAGTCCCAGAACCCCCTCAACTTTAAAAAAAAAAATTTTTTTTGCTTGCTGACTGGATTGACCTCCCTCACAGAAATTGAGACCGAAGCCGGCTTACAGGGTAAGCAAATAAACAAATGCAAGTTAAAAAAAAAAAGAACGCCAAAAACATTAAAGCATAAATAAACGAAACAGTTTTGAAAGCTACTTTAAAACCTTGCACCTAAAATAATCACAACCAGAGTGGTCCAGTTTGGTATTTTTCGAGTGCAGCTCTCAGAATTCTGCCAGGGATGCAGCCGCTGAGGGAACGCTGGGAGTCGTAGTCCCTACAAACGGGCTTCCCTCTCCCTCGCAGAGCCTTCACATCCTGCTTTGCCGGATGAAAAAAGAAACGCTCGGTCCCCGTCATCCATCTCCCGCCTCACCTGGGTCTGCCTCGGCATCCGTTTCGGGCAGGGAATCCTCCGTGTCCAACAGCCGGGCTACTTTTCGGTTCCACTCCTTCACGATCAGGGCTTTGACCCGGTGGCTCAAGCGGGTGGAATCCGGGTGCTTCTGCTGGATGTGGCGCTTAATGGTGCTCATCTTGAGGGTGGCCAGGGCGCTCCCGCACACCATACACACCAGCCCGTGGCGCAGGCCGTTGTAGTCCATCAGGTACTCCACCCGCCAGTGTTCCTGGAAGTAGCGCCGGTGGTCTCGGCCCCGGGCCGGAACGGCTGGACTGCTCCCTTCAGAATCCCAAGGACCGGCCTCTTCGGTGGACCCATCCTCCCCAGTTGGGGGGTCAGGCGACGGAGGCTGCTCCTTCACGCTCAGGTCCTGCGGTAACAGCTCTGATTTCACCTCTGGGAATGAGCGGCGAAAGCGGAAAATAAGAACTGATTTTTCTGGGCACCAGAAAAGTTTTTTCAAACTTCTCCAACCTAGTGCCTTAGTTTTGTATTACAATCCCCATCATCATCAGCCAGCAGGATCAAGTTGAAATTATCTCATATACAGCGGTGCCTCGCATTACGATTGCCCCGCATGATGATGAAACCGCATTATGATGACATTTTTGCAATCGCTTTTGCGATTGCAAAACGATCATCCTAAATGGGCTTGTTTTGCTTTGCGACAATCGGTTCCCGGCTTCGGGAACCGATTCTTCGCAAAACGACGATTTTTCTACAGCTGATCGGCAGTTTCAAAATGGCCGCCGCTGTTTTCTGGGATGGATTCCTCGCAAGACAGCCACCGAAAATGGCTGCCCTACGGAGGATCTTTGCTGGATGGTGAGTTTCCAGCCCATTGGAACGCATTGAAGGGGTTTCAATGCGTTTCAATGGACTTTTTATTTTCGTATTACGATGTTTTCATTCTACAGCGATTTCGCTGGAATGAATTAACATTGTAATGCGAGGCACCACTGTATTTCAATAGGTCCACTAGAAGTACAACTAAGTCTTGATCCCAACCCATTCTTAGGCTTTATGGATTATCATTACTCTTTCCTCATGATCTAATATTGAACTTAACAGAACATTTTGGTGTATTATTTACTCTGCTAATTTTTTTTAAAAAATACGGTTCTTGTCCCAACTAAATTGTTGACAGACTGAGGAGGAATTTTCATCTTGAAACATGGATGTACTTTCCCACTATTGCTTAATCTATTCTATTTTCAATTTATTTTATTTTTGTTTTATCTCTATCCTGCCTTTCCTCCAATGAGCTCAAGGCACAAGGCTCCCTTTCCTCCCACTTTATTCTTAACAACAACCCTGCGCGGCAAGGCAGGGAAGAAAAGAAAGATTAGGCCAAGTTCTCAGTGACTTTTACGGCTGAACTGTGTTACCTGAACCCAGGTCTCCCATGTCCTCATCCACCTCTCTAACCACTAAACCACCTGGCTCTATCAGACACTATTCTGGTGTTTCCTTGAATCTCTTTCGCTCTCAGTTCCAGTTCAATGTCCAGCATCTACTGGGCATTTGACTGGAGAATGCAGCTTTAATCACAAGCATTGGCTTGCAGGTTTAATTGTTGGATTGGTAAAAATAATTGAAATGGGTTTTAAAAACCAACATGTTTTTAATTGGGTAACACCCCCAATAAAGACTTAAACCCACCGCCCTCCATAATGTGAAAGACAGTCTTCTTGGTTTCAAAATGGATCCACCATGATCCTTTATCATGAATCCGGGATCCGAGTTCAAGTTGTGCCAGTTCAACACCCCGACGTCTGCACGGCCGGCCCTCCCTCCCTCCCTCGGCTCACTTCCCATCTCACCCGCTGGCGCCTCCCCTCTACGCCTGCCCTCCACCGCGAGCGCCGGCGTGCGGGAGTTCCACGCTTCCAAAATGGTGGCCTTCTCGGCCGGGCTGAAGCCGAGCGAGCTGGGATGGGCGTCCATCACATGCCGCTTGATGTCGTCCAAGTTGAGGCTGGGCAAGGAGGTGCCACACATCATACAGAAGAGGCGGTTGCCCTGCGGGTCGTAGTCCATCAAGAATTCAGACTGGAACCAGCTCTGGAGGGACTCTTTCAGGTAGCGCTCGAGGCTCCGAGCCTCTCCTTCCGAGGAGACTTTCAACGGCAGGTCGGATGATGACCGGCGTCCCCCACGAGAAGAGAGGGGGCGGGGAGCACGTCGCCTCCTGCGGCTGCCAAAGGAGAATTCGCCTGTCAGGACAACGAGAGGCATAAATGGAATCAGTCTTTCTCGTTTCTTTCTCTCTCCCCGAGGCCTTCCTTTAAGAAAGATGCCCCGCTCGCTAGAGGAAGTTCTGAGGAGGGCGACACGGAGGATCAGGAGGGCTGGAAACCAAGCCCTCGGAGGAAAGATGGAAAGAGCTGGGCCTGTTTAGCCTTGAGAAAAGAAGGCCGGAGGGAGATCTGATAGCACCTTTCAAATATTTGAAAAATAGTCGTACAGAAGAGGGGCAGGATCTGTTTTGAATCATCCCAGAGTGCAGGATGGGCTCAAGTTACAGGAAGCCAGATGTAGGCCGAATAGCAGGAAAAACTAACAGTTAGGGTTAGTGCAGTACAACCATGGAGCCCATGACTTCAGGAGGTGGCGAGCGCTCAAGAGAAAAGTGGAGCACCTTCTGTCCGATCGGCTTTACAGTGGTGCCTCGCTTAACGATGTTAATTCGTTCCAGCGAAATCGCTGTAGAGCGAAATCATCGTAAAGCGAAAATAAAAAACCCACTGAAACGCATTAAAACCCGGTTAATGTGTTCCAATGGGCTAAAAACTCACCATCCAGCGAAGATCCTCCATACGGTGCCTGTCTAGCGAGGAATCCGTCCTAGAAAACAGCGCGGGGGCCATTTTCTTCAGCTGGCGGCCATTTTGGAACCTGACAATCAGCTGTTTGCTGATTGTCGTAATGCGAAAAATCGGTTCCCGAAGCAGGGAATCGATCATCGCACAGGGGATTTTGCCCATAGGAAGCATTGTTTTGCGATCGCAAAAAGTCGTTAAGCGGATTCGCCGTTATACGGGGCAATCGTAAAGCGAGGCACAACTGTAATTTGGATTCATGCACTGAGCAGGGAGATGAACTCAGTGGCTTTCAAGCCCCTTCCAACCCAATCACTCTATGATTCTGTGATTCTAGGCAAACTCTAACCTGAAGCCACCCGCATTTAAAAAATTACCATGCTATCGTACAGCAGTAGCAAGACATCAAACAGATCCTGCACACACAGCTTGGAAATTTTACTTTCTGGACAAAAGCATTTCCTTTCATTGCTTGTTTGCAATGCATTCTTCTCTGCTCCTTTTTGAAATAAGAATCATATTTTAAAATATGTACAGTCATCCAAAAGGGCCTCGCTGAAGGTCCTCCAAGAAATAATAATTTGAAGCAACTGCTAAGGCCAAAACGTCTCCAAAACTATCCACAAAAGTAAGGTTTTGAAGCAACAATAATTGTTACTAACAGTTTGCAAACAAGCCAACTCTGCTCCTTTTCCCAAACCTCTCACGCTTAGCAAAATTAGCCATGGGGGCTCTCTCTTGCATGATTCAAAAACAGGAATGAGCAGCGATGTTGTTCTGACCGTTCCCCTCCCGCGCCCAAGCCCGAAGCCAGCATTCTGCTGGATCGGGCCCTCTTACCCTGGCTCCCCGGCTGGGCCTCGGAGGCTTCGGCTTCGTCCCGCGCCCCGTCCGACTCCGTCTCCAGGCCCAAGTGGGCGTCCCAGCTGTTCATGATGACCTCCTTCTCGTGGACGCTCCACGCCAGAGAGTAAGGGTGCTTCTGCCGGATGTGCCTCTTGATAGTGCTCAGCTTGAGGGTGGCCAGCGAGCTGCCGCACACCATGCAGATCATGCCGTGGCGGGCGGCGTTGAAGTCCATCAGGTACTCGGCCCGCCAGTGCTCGTGGTAATACCGCCGGTGGTCCCGCCCGGGGATGCGGCTCTTGCCCGGTCGGGAGGCCCGCTCTTCGCAGTGGTCGGAGTATTTGCGCCCGCCGGCGAGGAGGGCGGAAGGCTCCTTGGCGTTCCGGTGCAAGAGGCCATTCCCCGCCGGCCACAAGGGACGTCCCGAGTTCAGGTCACCACGGTGCCGAGAATTAGATATCACATCTGGGGATGGCGAGTCACCTGCGGGGACCCACACAGGCACGGCGGTCATCATCACAACAACAACACAACAGGAACTGTAACAGTGTGGGCTGAGCATTCCAGCCAGCTGACCCTAGCCTCCTCTGTCACACGCCCACCCCGTGTGGTGAGCGGATGCAGGGATGAACTAGGGCTCAGAAGGCCTGGGTTCAAATCCCCACTCAGACCTAAAAACTCTCTAAAGGGTGGCGCTGATAAAACCACTCCTTAATTACCTCACTTACCTTGAAAACTTTTATTAGGGTCACTATATGTTGGTTCTGACTTGACGGCACGTAACAATACGTAAATTCTCCCTGCCCACCTGACTTTAAAAATGCGGACAGGGAATCTGTGTTGCTCTGGATGAGTCCAGTTTCTATCACCGCCAGGAGCCGTGGCCAATGGTCAGGCATGATGGGAGGCGGAGTCCTACAAGATCCACCAGGTTCTCCCGTTCCCGACTCGTGCTTTACGCACCAGAGTTGCAAAATCCAAAGTTTCTCAGTAGCAGTCATTCACAATTTCCAAAGTGACACTCCAGCCGTGGAAAAAAATAACCGGTTGCCATTATCACCAGTTCCCAGTTCCGGTGGGGAGAGCTGCTGCCTTATGAGTCTTGTTTACGGGCTTTTTGGAAACATCTTATGAATGGATTTTGTACCTGACACCATTTTTAAGAATATTAAAAAAATCATTCTTTTTATTCTTAACAACATCTGCTATTTCGGACAGCCAAAACAAAGGGATACTCCGGTTATGTTGGAGTAACAGGCAGCTGGGGATTCTGGGGCTTGTATCCAACAGATCTGCAGAGCCCCATATTGGGCAAAGCCAGCGTAAAAATAAAATGCCTGACTTTTCTGGAGTCCAAGGCGAGTGGGTCCTTTAAGAACCCTGAGCAATCATTCGAACCCGAGGACAAGCTTCATCCACATGCCTAGCGTCAGGGCCGGCTCCACAGACCCTCGGAGAAGGCAGCCCAAGAGCGTATTAAGGCTCCGATGCCCTAAAATCTCTCTCCCTTACCCCAAAATGTAATTTTAAAAAATATATATATCGCCATGCAAGCAGGGGAAACAAGAGAGAGAGAAAAGGTCTAGAGGGATGGAAGAAAATTAAAGTGAATACGCAGAATATTCATCTCTGGGCGGAAATAAATCTACAGGCAAACCCTGGGAGGTCTCTGCCCTCAAGGAGTATACAAGGCAAGGATCTGGAGGTAAGAAGGGAAGGAATCAGAATCCTTGGCTGGGGACTACAGTCTGTCAATCGCCGGGAAAGAAGAGGGAAGGAGGGATCCTGTTCCTTTTGAAAGGGGGAGCAGAAGAGAGGGGGCGACCTCAGAAAGGTCATTTCCCAAAGCCAGAAGGGACCTGGGGGGGGTGGAAATGCTCAAAAACATCATCTGGGGTGGCCTCCCTCATTGCTCCTGCAGACACACACAAAAAATGTAAACTGCAAAAAAAATGCAAACTGCAAAAAAAATGTAAACTGCAAAAAAAAATGCAAACTGCAAAAAAAATGTAAACTGCAAAAAAAAAAATGCAAACTGCAAAAGCACCCCTCAAGGCAAGGCTAGGAGCCCATCTCTTCCCCCTTCCCAGGCTTTGTAAAAAAAAAACTTATTTATGCCTTTATTTATCCATTGGTATGGATAAACAAATGGGGGGGGTGCAGAGGGGATGCCCGGAAAGAGGGATCTTAAAGGAGCCCCCCACCCTCCTCGACCTGCTCCCCCATCCCTCCCTCCTCCCAGCTGTGCAAACTTAAATCCCCCCCCACCCGTGATCCTCCTCCCTCTCCCCCCCCCCCAATCTCTGGCTTTCAATTTTTAGGGTGCCACATATATATTTTTTCCCTGCCCACCCAAGAGGCCAGCAGGTGGCGCGTGCACGGGAGAAGGGGGGGTCCCCGCAGGCGGGAGCGCGCATCCAGCCCCCACCCACCCACTCACCCACCCCTCCCTCTCCTTTTTTTTTTTTTGGCCTTTTGTTCTCACCTGGATCGTGGGGTTCCCTCTTGATGGGGAGGCTGGGGGGCTCCATGGCCCCGGCGCGGGTCCTCCTCCTCCTAGGCATCCATGCCAGCCGCCACCAACAACAACAACACCCCCGGAAAAAAAAAAGCAAAAAATTGCAACCCCCCCCCAAGGTTTCCAAACCGATGCACACACACAAACACACACACACAACAAACACCTCTCTCTGGATTGCTGCTAGCTCTGGATCCGGGGATCCTTTGCAACTATCGATTTCATTTTAGTTTGATTTTTAAAAAATTACTATATATATATATATATGTATATATGCATGCACATATCATATCTATATGCTGCTTATCTAAAAGGCACCCCTTTCTATTAAATATACATATACAGTGTATATATACATATATATATATATAGAAATGCCAAACAGGGCGCTTTGCTCAATAGCTCCGTTGCATGCTCGAGCTGCCCAGGGTGGGGATGCCTTATTTTTTTTCTCTATCCCCCCCCGGGGCCCCTGGGGCTCCTTTAAGGGCTCCTGGGTAAATTTAAAGGGGCCGCGCTCCATTTCTGCAAGAGGGTTGGGGGGAGGGGAGAAAAGTGGGAGAACAATCGCATCTTTTACACAAACACACACACACACACACACCCCAATCGACCCACGTTTTTCTGATCTCCCCCCCCCCTGAGCTGGATGGCATCTCTTGTTTGTTTAAGGGTTATTTCTCTCCTGCACCCATCTCAGTGGTCCTGAGAGGGGATGTTCAATTCTGGATGTATGGGTTCATTTTTTGGGAAGAATCCAATATTATACAGATGGCATGATTTTGGGCATTGTTTCACTTCCTGTTTTATTCCCATTATTTTACTTCCCTTGCTGTTTTGAAGGGCCTCCAAGTCCACCCTTGGCGGAAACAACTTACCTTTTTTATATTGCTTTATTATATCGTATAGACCAGATGGGCGGGATATAAAACAAAGAAATAAATAAAATTTATTATGATTTATGAGTAACCTGCACGACCCACCTTTTCTCTCTCTCCAGGGAACACAAAAGCAGCTGTGACTACAAGACCCAGAATCCCCAGCCAGCAAAGTCCCTTTTTCCCAGCTATCCTCTCCAGTTTATCTGAACATGCCCTAGAAAGCAATGACATGATGGTGTAAGGAAAACAGGCACCCACCTTCGGCGGGGTTAGACTCTTAAGTCATTTTCTCACCGACCAACAGCCTCGGTCTAATTAATCTGTGGATTTATTTCATTGATATTCCACCTTGCTTCCACAACAGAAAACCTAGGGTCACTTCGAAAGACACAAAATTAAACACACAGTAAATAAATATATATATATTGACACTGATTGCAGTATTAAAACAGATTGCAGGTTGTTGTGGTTTTTATTTTGTTTTAAAGGATCTCTGCTTTAAAAAAAAAGAGAGAAGGTAATATAATTTTAAAAGGTTAAAAGAGTTGCCCCTTCTTTAAAAGGAAGGGAAAGGCAAGTTCTTTAAAAGGAAGGGAAAGGCAAGCCGGTTCCAGTGGATGTTTTGTCAGAAATGAACTGGATGAGGGAAGATAAATTGAAACTTAATCTAGACAAGACAGAGGAAAGGCAGGAAAGGAGAGTAGTCTTCTTGGTGGCTGCTTCCAGACTCTGGAACTCCCTCCCACTGGAGGCCAGGCTGGCTTCGTCTTTGCTGTCCTTCTCTGCAAGCAGGCGAAGATCTTTTAAGGCGAAAGGCAGGATAAAAATATTTTTAAATAAAAAGTAATGGGTTTTTTTTTTAAATCCTTCAGATAGCCCGGACCCCAAGCTATATACGGCTTTATGGGGCTTTATGTTCAGCACAGTAAATGAAAGTTAGAGTAGGCCCATCTGAATTAAAGAAATGTGTGCTGAAGTCGACTCACGGAATCCCCGTTGATTCATTGTCTTTATCTTAAATACTGTTAATCTCTGAGTCCTTTCGAAGAAGAAAGGTGGGTTTAAAAAAGTTTGAATAAATAATTAAATAAATAAATTTAATCAGCACAGACTTGGGGAATGAAATGAATTTTATCTGTTGATTGTCTGATCCTTGTGCCCTCTGAAGCAGGACAAATATTAATACTGCCAATAGCTGCTCTCTGCTCCTTACAGATTATAAGCAATGTCCCTGCTCCAAGGAGTTTCCAGTCCAAAATTGCAACATCCAGAAATTTATGTATTTTATCCTTGTATTGGCTCTCTGTCTTTAATTAGTCCGGTTTAATCCCACCGCAGATGACAGATTTTAGTTGTATAGGATTGGCAAATATAATTGCTCGTAAAGCGTAGGGGAAAGAAATCTTAAGCAAACAGAGAGCAATTCTAAAGTTAACAAACACAGCAGCATGTTTGTTTATAAATCTCTACACTGACTTTCTCTTCTAAGATTACACAAAGAGATGTAAAATTTACTCTGCAGGGGGCCTGAATAATTAAAAAACATTGTTGGAAACAACCCCAGTCTAAAAGCATATTTTGCTCTTAATGAGAAAAAGCATCAGAGAGTACTAATTGCCATTTTAAATAAAACAAACAAAATGAAGACTGATGAATTGGTTTAAAAAAAAGATTAAAAAACAATGATTGCTCTTAGGGAAAGCATGCTGAAAGCATAAAGTTTTGCGCGTACATTTTAAAATATTTCCCCCAATAATATTCAGACTTGTCAAAATGTTGCTCTACTATGGCTAATTAATGCTAATAAAGTTTGGAGATCTTTCCAGTGGGCTGCAACCAAGCCTGGCCTAAAACATTGAAGCAAAAGAAACCCAACAAAATGCAATAACAAGATGGCAGCTTTCCTACCGCATACACGAAAACCACCTGAACCAACAGGTGCATCTATTTTTAACACTTTTTAAGGGGAAACCCTCCTTGTATCACACTCAAAAGCAACAAGTAAGTCTCTTTTCCAACCTGTGTTTGCCGCCTCTTATCATCCGCTGCCCGAGACAGTAAGTGCCAGTTAATGAAAGGAGTGGTCCAGCACTTCTGCTTGTGCATCTAGAAGAAAAAATCAAAACTCTGCAACAATTAATTGGGACGTGCAAGTTTTGTTCCCCATCGAGCCATGAAATGGCCCAGGCTGGTCACTATCAGTTTGATCTACACAGAGTTGTTGGGTGTGAGAAGAGTCACATAGCCTACCATGCATTCAATGGAAGAAAGACACAATATAATATTGCTAATAATTAACAAATAAATGGGGGGGGGGGACAGCTAGGGAAAGGATACCAAGTAGTGTATTTTTTGGGGAAAGAGGATTTTCCTGCTCTTTGCACTGATTGTGCTTTTGAAAATGGAGTATTCTCGCACCTGAAACAGGAATTTTCTCCTGAAATTTCTCCATTTTTTCCCTTTCTCTGGCTAGTATCGGACAGATCTTCTTAACCCGCCCTCCAAGGTAGCAATAATTGGCTTTAAATCACAGAGGATGTGTAATTTGAAAAAGAAAAGAAAAGCTGGTAACACACTTTTTATTGTGCTTTATATAAGGTTCTCAGTATCTTTTATCTCTAGATTAAAATGCAAAGCAATGTAAAATATTGGAAGAGTGAAAGAATTATACTTTTTATTAAAACGCTCACTGGATTTTAGTCGGTATTTAAAATTTCAAATGGGAGATGGCAGGGCTGAAAAATATATGTACTGTATATATAACTGCTTTTCAGAAGGGGCCACCTGGGTTTATCAAAAGGTTGAGAAAAATGAGGTTTAGGGCCCCTTTTCTCCTGAAGTTCCACTTCCTTCCCTCTAGATGGCAGCCTACTCGGCTTCTCTGCGTCCCTCATCGATGCTCTAGCGTTTATTGGCTCGTATCCGCGAAGGGGCGGGCGAAGCACCGATGCGGAGTTGCTGATTGGCTCCTTGTCTGCAAAGCCAAAAGAAATAGGAAATATATAAAAAAATGCCATCACAAAATGCCGGCTCAAAACTGAAATATCAAGCTCTTCCTCTTTTTCTTCTTCTTCTTCTTCTGTCTCCTAACCGAAGGAGACAAAGCAGCCACCGTGGGGGCCCAGATGAAGAACTGACACCATAGAGATGGCAGCGGGTAGAGCGGACCCCACCCCCAGGAAGCGATGGCGGCCGTTTCCGCCTCGCCGGAAGAGGTGGCTATTTCTCCGAGCAGGCGAGAGAGAGAGAGAAGGAGAAAGGTTTCTTCGGACAATGAAACCATAGAGCCGGCGAAGGGGAGAGCGGCTCCCTCCACCGCAGCGGCCTCGGGCAGCCGCTCTGCCTCGCTGGGCGCTGAGGGGGCTCTATGGTGCGCGGTGTGAGTGGGGGGGTTTCCAGCAACGGCCGGACGGAGGAGGAGGCCTCAGCCTGGGAGAGGTGAGGGGGAAGAGCCAGGTAGGTGTTATTTGAGGGGGAAAGGGGTTTGGGGTCTCCCCTCCCCAGTCGTTTGGGAGGGTTGGGGTTGGCTGGGGCTGCCCCCCCTACACAGCCTCCCCCTAGGGTGTGTATGGGGGGGAAGGCTTGGTGCCCCCCCTTCCTCATAAATGTGCCTGAGGGGGGGTCTGGTGGGTTCCTACCCCCCCACCTCTATGTAGACCTGGGGTTCACTAAAAAAAAAAATCAGGGTGGGGGAGCGCCCACCCCAAAACGCAGCCTGGGGTTGGGGGGGGGTTGTTTGGTGTGGCCTCCCCCGCCCCTCAGAAGGAAGGCCTGCCCCCCCCCGCCCGCCCGCCCGCCCCTCAATACCGAACCTGGGGTTCGCCTCACACACGAATATAGATACTGTAAACCCCCCCCCCACACACACACACACCCGCCAGGCTCCTTTCCGCCTCTCAAGACCTGCCTGGGTTTTTTTTGGGGGGGGGAGGAGGGTGGAGGTCCTTCTCCTCAGATCTGGGGGGGGGGAGGGAAGGGTTGAAATTCACCTCTCTCTTTCCCCCCCCCCGCGCATCTACACACACACACACCCCTCTGGATTGTAGGGCGTGGGAAGGGGCTGCTGTGCCCCCCCACTTGTCATAAAGGGGGGGCTGTTGGCGTATCCCTCAGACCCCCCCCCGGGAGAGGGTGAGGAAGGCGCTGGTCCGCATGGAGGTGAAAAGCAGGGCTGGGGGGGGGTCTGGCTTGGCTGGAGGGAGGGAGGGAGGGAGGGGGAGTCCACGTGCGAAAACCGAGGAGGATCCAAAGGTAAGGCTGAGAAAGGCCCCGGGGGGGGGGGGAAGCCGGCAGAACCGGTGGGGGGCCCAGGTAAGAGTGGCTTGGACATCTCCAATAGCCCAAGGGAGGGAGAGGATATTGGGGCCGGGCAGCTGGATTTGGTGGTCTGCAATCTGGAGGGGAAAGTTAAGGCCTTGATGAATGTGGAAAGCAGGTTGCACAGAGTTCCCCAGGCTTGGTAAGATTGGGGGGGGGGGGGGGTTTGTTGTTGAGTGAGATTATCAGGAGGACATTGGCCTGGGGATTGGCGTATAGCATGATTTTGTGGAGATCCATTGCATTGGGATGGAGGGAGGGGGGCTCATACAAAAGGGTCCCACAATAAAAGCTGGATGGGAGATATATTGAGTGAGGACGGGTGCTTCTCTTCCTTTTGGGGTTTTGGTTTATGTGGGTAGAATTGTTTATTGTTATAAACCACTTAGAATACTGTAGTGCTCAGCTCTAAGTCAAGTTGTGTATAAATGTCTGAAATAAAAGGATCCACACGTCACTGGAGAAGAGAGTGGGGCAGAATTGACCTGTGACTTTGCAGAGGGAGGAAGGGTAGGAGGTTGTATGTTCAGGCCTTCCCTCCTGTCAATATTTAATTCTTTATTTATTTTTTTTCTTTCATTTATTATTTGTTTTATTATTGTATGTGTTATGGACTGTTTGTAAAATTATTATGTTTTATCGTATACACCTTATTGAAAGCCGCCCAGAGTGGTCGACCAGACCAGTTGACCAGACCAGTTGGGCGGGATATATATATATATATAAAAATAGGAGTGATTTAGTGGGACTGGGAGGCATTGGGATAAAGATGAAAACCAAATGTGTGTTTTCAGGAAGAGAGAGCCGTGAGATGCCCTTGCAAAGAGAAGATAAAGCTCTAAGATTATGATGGGAATCACAACGGTGCTGGAAGGGAAAGACAGCTCAGGAGAACGTGAATTCAACATTGCTGGGACTGTGTAGGTGGGATGTGTCGTGAGAAAGCTGAGAATAGAGAAAGAAACACAGAGGGGCCAAGGAAAAGGAAAGAAGCAAAGAGACCGAATGTATGAAGGGGGGAGAGTCTCAAGAAGGAATTTCGCTAACTGCTAGCTGAGATTCAAGGAAGGATTTTTAAAAAAAGGCACATGGTGAAGGAGGAGCAGGTCTGAAGGGGCAGATTTAAACTCAAGGAGATTTTAAATCTAATAATATGCAAAGATTTGTTAGAAGTAAAGCTGGGATATAGGAGGAATTGAGGTAGGGATGTGTAGGATTAAAAAGAAGCAATGTAGGGTGGCAACCTTTAGGTTTTGGTTCTTCACACTTCCTAACTTTTGAGTTATAGGATACTTGGATTTCTTGAAAGATGGATAGAGTAGACATTTGGCATTTTAAAAAGGCAGTGAACAATGAATCTTGATGAGGAAGTAGATAAAGCACACGAAGGAGCACATATTTGGAAAAGGCGGGAGAGCAAATGAATTGTAAGGATGTAGAAATAATAATATTGAAAACTCTCCAAAACATGCTGCTGTAGGGTGAACATCTTTCAAGCTAACTAGCTGGTCTTGAGGGGCCCCCATTTGTGAAATGAGAGATTATCCTGTCTGCCATTTAAAAAAGAAACATATTCTCCTTTAGTGTTAAATTCTCTTTTTGTTTTCCAGACATCATAAAGATGCCAATTGCTAAAGGAAGGACTGTTTCTCACTACTGTGAGTGAACTGGGCTACCCACTGTTCCTTTGTCAGTGACTGGATTTCAGCCTCCAAGTCAGGAAGTCGTCTTAAACCCTCTGCAGCAGGTTAGAAAAATTTTTAATTACTGTCCAATCTTACTATGCCACCAAGTTCCTTTTGCCACATAATTATTTATAGAGGAAAAGGATTAATGCAATTTGCCATCTTTCTAGTCCTTAAGTTGACTGATGCCACAAGTTTGAACAAAAGTTGCTCTTGCTTGCTTGTTTATTGAGCAAGGAATGAAAAAGGGGGGGGGGTTCTTCTTTCTCCCTTGTCAATCTATAGCTGACCAGAAAACCATTTCCTTGCATTCTTCTCACGTTCTTCTCAGTCATGTTTTTAAAATGGGTATATTGAACACAAAATGCAGTTTTCCTACAATCCTTTATGTGATTTGATTTCCCGTCTCACTGTGCTGGGTTTCTAAGATTTCTTCCCACATCCTTGTTTCCAGTCTTGAATACAAAGAGATCTTTATGTGCAGAGATAAGTAAATACCTTTGAGGCGGAGGAGTGTAAATAGGAGGGAAATGTGAAAATTATAATGGTTTCCCAACTTCAGGTCCTTCTTTTGTAGTGTGTTCCAATCCTTTCCCAATTTTGTACCCCCCCCCCCAAAGATATGCCAAACTAGAGATTCCATCATCCGCGGCCAGGTTTAGGAAGGCTGGGCACTCACTGGGTGATATAAAGCTGTAAGCTGTCAATGAGATGAGCTGTTGAATTTTGTCCTCCTATTATAATTATGTGTTTTCTCCTATTATAATTATGTGTTTTCCCTTGTATATATTTTCAATTTTGTTGTGACTTACCCTGAGTCAAGATGCAAATAGGGGGAATAAAAGGCATGACCTCAAAACTGTCAATGTTGTTTTATTCAGAAGGAAATAATAATAATGTCTACACATTTCCTTGGTAGCACATACTTATTTGAATGTTAAATGGGTTGTTTTAAATGCAGATCAGTTGAGCAGCAGTTGTATGAGTGATTGCATTGTTTGATCAACTCTACCTCCTTGTGCCTTTTCCTCCTGTGACCCTTTGAGGGCTGTTCCTCTTTGTGCCCTGGAATGTTTATCTCCTGCTGTGTCTCCTCCCCCACTTTCCAGGCTGGTCCTGTTTTCAGTCCCTGCATGATGATGATGATGATAAATGATAGATAGATAGATAGATAGATAGATAAATAAATAAATAAATAAATAAATAAATAAATAAATAAATAAATTAATAATAATAATAATAATAATAATAATAATAATAATAATAATAATAATAATAATAATAATAATAATAATAATAATAATAATAATAATAATAAAGCAATTAGGGAAGGCTCTTTTTGGGGATTAGATTTGCCTGCACTTCTTCTCCTTGTTCTTGGTTCTCTTCCTGGAGGTTGGTTATTAGCCCAAATCCTGCTGCTTAATGTAAGCCCACTGAATCATTGAAGATTTGGTGAGCGAACTCCATTGGAACTCGTTATATTTATTTTATTTATATGCTGCCTTTCTTCCCACAAGGAAGACCAAAAGTGGCTTACAACAGCTAAAACTAAATAACAAGCATAGATTTTAAAAACACAGTTGAAAAAACTATGCTAAAAAACAATTCAACGTGTATCAACCATAGAATCCGAGAATATTGGAGTTGAAAGGGGCCTCTAAGGCCATCCAGTCCAACTAGTAGATCTGACAGATGATTGTCCAATTTTCTCTTGAATGCCTCCATCATTGGAGCGCTCACCACCTCCCAAGGTAATTAGTTCCATTGTCGGACTGCTCTAACAGTTAATGTTTTTCCTGATCTTCAGCCTAAATCTGGCTTCCTGTAGCTTGAGCCCATTATTACATGTCCTGTATTAAATAGTAAAACCACAATTAAAAACAAATTTAAAAACATTGTTAAAATCTCTAAATTCAATAAATATATAATTCCCGAGACTCCAGTTTATTACTTAAAAGCTTTAAGATTATTGTTATTATCTGAAAAGCAAGGATATCTGCTGAAGGCCTTAGGAATGGACCTCAACAGATGGGAAACCTTGACATCTGAGCGTTCAACCTGGAGGCAGGCGGTGCAGCATGGCCTCTCCCAATTTGAAGAGACCCTTGTCCAGCAGGCCGAGGCAAAAAGGCAATCCCGAAACCAGCAAAACCAGGAAGCTGGACCGGGGACAGATTGTATTTGTCTTCAGTGTGGAAGGGATGGTCACTCTCGAATTGGCCTTCTCAGCCACGCTAGACGCTGTTCCAAGACCTCTATTCAGAGCACGTGACCCTAGTCTCTCGAGACTGAAGGAGGCCTACAAAAGGTCTTTGCCTGACAAGAGGGAGGGGGCCAACCTAGCTTAACCGGGGCCAGCTTCTCAATGCCTGGGAGCAGTCACTGAGGAGGCCCTCGTGTCCTCACCAAATCCACCTGGGAAGGTGGTAGACCTGAGAGAAGGGCCTCCCCAGAGGATCGAAAAAGCCAAGAAGGCTCATGTGGGGCGATGCGGTCCTTCAGGTAGCCTGGACACCAGCCGTATGGGGTTTTCTATTTATCATTGTAAGTGAAAGTTAGAATAGGCCCATTTGAATCAAGTTTGGACTCACTGAATCCCTATAGATTCAATGGGCTACTCTAGTATGAGTTGCTACTCTATGCACGAAGACTTTGGCTGTTGTTGTGGCTATTCTAATTTTTTGTGCAGCATCTCTAAACAACAATCTGTGCTGCATCTAAAACATCCTGTAAGGTTTTCTGGTTTATTTCCTTCCGCCGTGTCTTTTCTTTTCATTTACCTGGGAGAATAAGCTGTAACAGGCTACATCTTTGCTTTCCCAGAGTATGGCTAAAGTATTTCTGCATTTTATGCATTCTGTTTTTTTTTTTAATCTTATTCACTTTAATACTTTTTAATTGACCATCTGTCCAATTCAAAAAATTGTTGTGCTGCAGTAAATTCACATTTCAAGCGCTTCTGTCTTTTGCATAATCGTCTGTGTAACAATCCACATTTCCATGCCATTCTATAGGAAATACACAGAGTGTACAATGCATATTCTTCAAATCCATTTCAGGTCTTTGTTGGTGGTCTGGGGTTTTAATTATGTGTTTTGTGTAGATTGTCAACTTCCCCAGAGCAAAAAGAGCAGGACACAACTTGAATTATTAATAATCACAATCACAGTCATCTTCTCACTTATTATAAGGCAGCATCCTGTCTTCTTAAAATTATTGTGGCGGTAAGGAGAAAGGGAATAAATGGAATAATGGCAGAAGAACATTTCACTGTTCTCTGGATGTAAAACAGACTATAACATATTAATTAATTTTTTCAAACCTTTCCTCCAGTGAGCTCAAGGCACTGGCCGTCCTCCCCCTGTTGTCCTCATAGCAACCCTGCGAGGTAGATCAGGCTGAGAGAGACTGGTTGTATCCAATCAGCCAGCGTGTTTCTGGATCATGGGGACTAGAACTCGCCTCTCCCGAGTGCTAATTCAGTTGTGTCTCCTGCAGTACTGCTGCCACGACTGCGCTAAGTGTTTTGAGTTCTTCCACAGCTGGCCTTGAGGGAGCCCCACCTGCAAATTGCTCATGGCCCTGAAGGCAGAAGCTCCACTGGTGGACTACATCGAGGTCTCTTCCTCCGTTTTACGCTTCAAGGAGAAAGAAAAGGTGGGGGCAGATTCTCTGCTGCCCGTCCGTGTTCCCCTCAAGCGGGATCGAGCCCATGCAAACCTCATGGATGAAGGTAGGAAACCTGTTTCAGATAATGGTGGGGTGCGGGATGCTTAAAGGCAGAGTTTAGAGTCAGTCCCCCCCCCCCCAAAGAATGTTTAAGAATTCAGGCAGCTGAGTTGAACCATCTCAACAGACCAGTTCTAGGAGGTTTTCGCTTCCAGTGGAAGAATGTCTTTTGTAAAGCCATCGGTTCTTCATGCCCCCATTCAGGATTAAGCCACCTTCAGATATTTAGCACAGCAACTGAGTGTTGCCGTCATGAAAAAAGCTCACAGTACCATGTTTCCCTAAAAATAAGACAAGGTCTTATATTAATTTTTGCTCCCCAAAATGCATTAGGGCTTATTTTCAGAGGATGTTTTTGTTTTGTTTTTTTTGTTTGTTTGTTTTTTTTTTTTTTTAATGTACAACAATCTACATTTATTCAGATGCAGTCATGTCATCTTATTCTGGTTGCTGCACAATAATGGGGGGTGTGGTTTCACTGAACTGGGGCTTATTTTTGGGGTAAGGCTTATATTACGAAAAATCATCCTAGGGTTTATTTTCAGGTTAGGGCTTATTTTTGGGGAAACAGGGCAGTATTATTGTGATAACACCATTCTCTCTGATAGTGAAAAAATCCCTGGTGCTCTCCATTATGAGCCCACCTACTTTACCCTTGTGAAAAGCTTCAACCTGGGAAATGGCAGAAAGAGAGCTGTCCATTAAAGACAGAAAGAAATGGTGTCTAGGGAAATGTGGCAGTCAGGAGCAGTGGTTAAAGGACCCTCACTGAGAGACCAAGATGTTAACTTTGAAGAGGGCTGATTTCTTCATTCCAGAAGGGAGAGATTCAAGGACTGCTTTTTCTGCCCCTGGAATCTTCTGTGGGTTGTACAGACAGCCCAAAATGAGAAAAAAGAAGAAGAAGAAAAAGAAAAGAAAATGGAAATAGCCAGAAATCCATTTAGAACACCAATCAATACTCGAGGGAAGAGTCTGCATCCTGTGTCTGCGACTGGTCCCGTATCCTGGAGCCTTCCAGGAGTAGTGCTTGATCTCTCTTTTATCGCTGGACGAGCCATTTTTCATTCGTTCAGATGTCACAGATATAATCCAGGGTGATCTGCTCTGGTGCCAGGGCTGCCTTTTGCCCAGAGTGGATAAAAGCCAGGAGCTTTTAAAAATCAAATTGATTTAAATCATGATTTAAATTTTTTAAATCGATTTTTTAAATTTAAATTATCAAAAATTAAAAATTACATTGTGATAGAAATCAGTTTGATTTAAATCTCACCCACCCTGCTTTTGCCCACCGCTTTGCTGTCTATGAACGTGCTGCTCTTTTCCACCACAGGGGAAGGACTGGTTCAAAACACAGTTGCCAGGGATGACCAAGAAGAACCAGATGACACCTGGAGGCAGGAGTACTTAATAGGTGAGAGCTCTGGACGCAGCCATCTGGTGTGCATGGTGTGCGGTGGAACCTTGAACGCGTCAGGCCCAGCAGCGGCTCGGAAACACATCCTGCAGCACCATGCCCATTCCTTGGACTTCAGCCTGGAAGAAAAATGCAACATTCTGGAAGCGTGGAGCGAAGGAGCAGTCCTTCCCAACGTGGAGTCACAAAAGTCTACTAAAGGTAACACATGCACACACATACACGACAGGGAACTTATCTTTCTGGGCTGTAGTTTTCAGGCTCCTTCAGGTACCATGGCTATGGCCTGTCCCCTTGGGGGATTCTAGATGTTGCAGCTCGTGAGAGTTAAGACATCGTTTTGCACGTTAAAAATAGCTGCCAAGCATTCTCCACCTCATGCACCATTTTTATAAAAATACCACATGTTTTCTGATTGGGTCTGTGCAGGTGCTGGCAGGAAGGAGTCATTTTGAAAACGTTTTTTATTTTATTTTGGCAAGCCTTTAGTAACAACAGGCATGGTTTTCAGTAAGACTTTCCCTGTCTGGCTGTCTGGGGATGATGGGCCTTTTAGTCCAACACCTCCAAAGAGGATGGCTTGGGAATCTCTGCCTTGAAGGTTTCCTATGGAAACAAGCTCCATGCATTATCTTTTCCATTTCTCCCTCATCGGTACCCACCTTACTAGAACTCCCAGAACCTAGGGGACCCCCCCCCCCCAAAGTCAAAACCAGAAGTGGATATTTGAGCATTTCAGTTTTAATTTCTTGGTTTTAAAAAAGACTTTTGTTGACATTTCAAGTCCACATGCCACCCCCCTGCCACCCCCAAAAATTGCCCACCTGGTGCCCTCTGCAGAACCCCTCTTCCAGTTGAAACTGAGCTTTCCAAGATTCCAGCAGGCGGAATCTATCTATTTAAGAGCACAGTTTCCCATCTCTTAATGGGCTAGAAACTTGCTTCCTTAAACATAAAAATGAAAGCTAAGACACTTAAACGAGGTAGAATCTGAGGCTCTTATACCCATTTCTTTACTTGTGTGCTGACCATGGAATAAGAAGGCAACTTCCTCTATGCAGCTTTTGATTCCGTTTCTGAAACTTCCTATACCAGGCAGTCCTGACAAGAGTAAGCGGCCAGCTGAAATCGAAGTCCTCCTTGATTCGGAGGAGCAGCCATCTAGTCGGAAACGTGGGCACCCGAAAGCGCGCAGTGGTGAGTGGTGGTAGTCGCCTTGACTATCATTCTCAGACCCGGGACCAGCTGTTGATGCCAGTCAACGACGTGCCACCCACTTGGGATGGGGAGGGCTTTGCTCTCCAGGTGCTCTCGCCTGCTGCTCTCGTGACCCTTGGCCGCCGACCAGGCTTCTGGGAGCCGAAGTCCAAAGCATCTGGAGGGCCAAACATTCCCCCATCCTCGGTAGAGAACAAGGAAGATGAAGAGAAGTCTTGGCAGTGGTCGTTTGTCTGGTAGAGATGAGGAAAGTCACCACCTGCCATGGCCTCCTCTTCTGCAGAGCTAGACCTTTCTGTTTTCCCATTTTCCTCTACCATGATCACTGGCCTGCAAAACATGGGACCATTACTGCTACGGCTCGTTTTCCTTCGAGATAAGACCCACCCCCAACGACAGGACCCACTGTCCCCAAGCCAGCATAGACCACCCGTCAAACCCATGGCCTTATTTGACCTGGTGGCTTTCCCCCCTCCTCCCCTCTTTCTTTCTTCTTGGACAGAGGGGGCGCGCTCCGACACCGAGCGGCGATCGCAAGGGCGGCAGAGGCAGCACAGCTTGGGCAGCGTGAAAGACACGAAGAGCAAGGAGCCCAGCAAAGTGGCTGGTAAGCACCGGGTCACTGGGGGGGGGCTGCTCAGGCAGATTCCTGGGGG
Source organism: Pogona vitticeps (assembly GCF_051106095.1). NCBI lineage: Eukaryota > Metazoa > Chordata > Lepidosauria > Squamata > Agamidae > Pogona > Pogona vitticeps. Next base: position 6,860,136 of record NC_135797.1, on the reverse strand, counting down.
CAGCTGCCAAGCCACGGTAGCCTCTCCTCCTCCTCCCTTGTGCGCTCTGTAGCCAGAAGGCTCCAGGACATTTTATTGCAGTGTAGGGTGGTGATTTGCTAGCAAAGTGTGGCTCTCCAGATAGTGGTTGTCACTCCCGTCAAAGCTAGTATGTATATAGCCAATGACTGGTGGAGAGAGTGCCTGAAGAACTATGGATAGAGGCTCATAACATTGTACAGGAGGCAGCAACAAAAACCATCCCAAAGAAAAGGAAATTCAAGAAAGAAAAGTGGCTGTCCAGCAAGGCCTTACAAAGAGCAGAGAAGAGAAGGGAAATAAAATGCAAGGGAGATGGGGAAAGTTACAGAAAATTAAATGCGGACTTCCGAAGAATAGCAAGGAGAGACCGGAGGGCCTTTTTAAATGAACAGTGCAAAGAAATGGATGAAAATTATAGAAAGTGGAAAACCAGAGCTCTGTTCAAGAAAATTGGAGATATTAGAGGAGCATTTTGTGCAGAGATGGACATGATAAAGGACAAAAATGAGAGGGACCTAACAGAAGCAGAAAACATCAAGAAGAGGTGGCAAGAATACACAGAGGAGTTATACCAGAAAGATCTGGATGTCCCAGACAACCCAGATAGTGTGGCTGCTGACCTTGAGACGGACATCCTGGAGAGCGAAGTCAAGTGGGCCTTAGAAAGCCTGGCTAACAACAAGGCCAGGGGAGGCGATGGCATTCCAGTTGAACTATTTAAAATCTTAAAAGATGACGTTGTTAAGGTGCTACACTCAATATGCCAGCAAGTTTGGAAAACTCAGCAGTAGCCAAAGAAGGGCAGTGCCAAAGAATGCTCCAACTATCATACAATTGCACTCATTTCACACTAGCAAAGTTATGCTCAAAATCCTCCAAGGCAGGCTTCAGCAGCATGTGGACCGAGAACTCCCAGAAGTACAAGCTGGATTCCGAAGGGGCAGAGGAACTAGAGACCAAATGGCTAACTTGCGCTGGATTATGGAGAAAGCCAGAGAGTTCCAGAAAAATATCTACTTCTGCTTCACTGACTATGCAAAAGCCTTTGACTGTGTGGACCACAGCAAACTATGGCAAGTTCTAAAGAAATGGGAGTGCCTGATCACCTTATCCATATCCTGAGAAATCAATATGTGGGACAGGAAGCAACAGTTAGAACTGGATATGGAACAACTGATTGGTTCAAAATTGGGAAAGGAGTACGACAAGGCTGTATATTGTCCCCCTGCTTATTATATGCAGAATACATCATGCGAAAGGCCGGATTAGAGGAATCCCAAACTGGAATTAAGATTGCTGGAAGAAATATCAACAACCTCCGATATGCAGATGAAACCACTCTGATGGCAGAAAGTGAGGAGGAATTAAAGAACCTCTTAATGAGGGTGAAAGAGGAGAGCGCAAAAAAATGGTCTGAAGCTCAACATCAAAAAAACTAAGATCATGGCCTCTCTTGCCATCACCTCCTGGCAAATAGAAGAGGAAGATATGGAGGCAGTGGCAGATTTTACTTTCTTGGCCTCCATGATCACTGCAGATGGGGACAGCAGCCACGAAATTAAAGGACGTCTGCTTTTGGGGAGGAAAGCAATGACAAACCTAGACAGCATCTTAAAAAGCAGAGACATCACTTTGCCAACAAAGGTCCGCATAGTCAAAACTGTGGTGATGTATGGAAGTGAGAGCTGGACCATAAGGAAATCAACCCTGAGGGCTCACTGAAAGGAGAGATCCTGAAGCTGAGGCTCCAATACTTTGGCCATCTCATGAGAAGAGAAGACTCCCTGCAAAAGACCCTGATGTTGGGAAATTGTGAAGGCAAGAGGAGAAGGGGACGACAGAGGACGAGGTGGTTGGACAGGGTCATCGAAGCGACCAACATGACTTTGACTCAACTCTGGGAGGCAGTGGAAGATAGGAAGGCCTGGCGTGCTCGGGTCCGTGGGGCCATGAAGATTCAGACATGACTTAACTACTAAACAACTACAGGCAGCCACCGACACCCACACCCTTTCTCTCCCTACCTCAGCCCCCCCCCCGACATCCTCTTACTGTAATAGTCGTTGCGGTCTCCATCAGGCCTCCGCAGCCATGGCGTGTAAAAAAGGAAACTGGCTGCCCTTTGCAAAGATGGTGGCTGCAGCTTCATTTAGGGAGGGAAGCTGCAGCTGCCATCTTTGCAAAGGGCAGCCAGTTTCCCTTTTTACACACGGTGGATGTAGAGGCCTAACGGAGACCTCGGCTACGACAGTGACGATTACGGTAAGGGGGTGTCGGCAGGGGGGCAATAGGGGTGAGTGTTGTTTTTTAATAACCCCCACAAATCGACAAATATTTTTTTTATTCGTTGTTTCACGGGGGCAACTTTGTGCTTCGTGAGTCGTCAACTTTTGATAACTCACGAAGCGGAACAACTCACCAAAATTGTGATTCGTCCCCATCTCTAGTTGTGACCTGCGTGAATAAAATATAGGGTATTTGAAGGAATTTGTTACCAGTTGTGAACTATGCAGGGCTCTTTCAGATGTAGAGCTGTGTGAGAAGTGGAGTAACGCTGAAGCTCTGACTGTTACTTTAGCCCCAGGTAGACAGGAGGTTGTGTTTTAACTAGTCAGGGATCCTGGAGGAGCAGATTTCTTGCATTGGCCAGCAAGAGTCAGACTAGATGACCTTTGAGTTTCTGTCCAATTCTTATGGTTCAAGGGAGGCATAAGATTTGAACAGCCACATACTTAATTTCTTCCGGTTGTTCTGTTTCCTAGGGAAGGAATGGCTCTCTGAGTGCGGAGTACCCGGTTCAGCTCCGGCAGAAATCCGAATATTCACCGATGGTACCTTCCCGGCTGGCTTTGCCTTAAAACTGTATTGCCATTCTCAGCCAGGTGGGTAGCAGTCCAGAGTGTTTGTGGTGATGGCGAGTGCCTTGATTATTAGGATTCTCCTTCTTAATCCTGTACACAGGAGGACAAACAATTCAAAAATGCAGATTTGACTTTTTCACAGGGGCTGAAGAACCTGTAACTCTCTTGTTTCTCGCTGCCTGCATTTTCAGTATCTTCAGCCATCAATACGTGATTTGATTCTGTTGCAGCTCAAAATAAGTGGCTTTCCCAAGCTCTGTTTTCGTATGACTAAGCTCTGCTGTCGCATTTAGAGACGATGCACAGAGACGCGTGGCTGTATGTACTCAAGCTTCAAACCTCTGTTCCCCAGATGTTGTTATACGTCCCTAAAGGGTCAGTGCCCTTTGGCTTTGCCCTTTAGCAGCTTCAGTCCCCCCCCCCCCCAAGGCCACAGTTTGAACGATTCAGTTTGCATGCAAGAAGTAGAATTTGGGGCATCTTGGTGGTGTGTGTTGCATCATTGCATCACATGCACATGCACACACACACACACACATGGGCCTTGTTTTCTTATTTCAGAACCACCTCAAGACTCTGGAGCGAAGGCAAGGAAGCAAACCGTGGGTAAGCCTATGCAGCTAGTTCCCTTCCCCCCCTCCCTCCGGATTGTTATTATAATTTATTCTACCAATTATTCTAAGTTATTCCACCATCTGCCGACTTGTGCATCGTCAATGGGCACTAAGGATGCGAACAGAATTTACCTTGCAGCTTCTCCTCCTGTCTTAGTCTGACGGAAAACAGAAGCCCCCAGATGATCAAGGACGGGACTCCCACCTCTGTCCTCCTTAAGAGGCCTTGCATACCAAAATCTCCTCTTGTCTTGGCATCCGGTATAAGAACTCTGGGTTCGCTGACCGTCTGGCCTACACACACATACCCTTGTGCTGTTATTGTACAGAAAGGCTATCAAGTGGCATTTACACAGAGTTTGAGCAGTTCTTTAACCTCTGAGCATGGTCCACCCTCATTTTTTTTTTCCTGGCGTTTTTATACAGCCCGACTTAGTGGAAATCCACTACTCTGGGCAGTCTTACAACACACACCATAAACCTTTCCTCTCCCACCCAGCCCACAAACCGGAAAAATCAACATATAATAGAAAAAGTAAGCAAAAAAAAAAACCCCCAAACAAAACAATGAAACAGCAGATAAACTAAGGAGAAGAAACTAAATACTGGCGACAGTCCGGGGGGGGGGGAGATGAGTCACATGGCTACCTAACAGGGAGGAGGTCCTTGAACACTTTTTTTAAAAATTCAGTTTCCCAAACGCCTGGAGGCCGGCTGGATCTCCAAGGGGAGACTGTTCCAAAGTACTGGGGCCATCACCGAGAGGGCCTGACGTTGTTGTGTTGTTTGTGGAGGGGTGGAGGAAGGTTCTGTCCCCCCACCCATAGGATTTTCTCGTCCTCTAAAGATCCCCCTGCCCCATGTCTGCTAAAGCCTACAGCTTATATCAATTGTCAGGGCTCCCTGGAACCTCTGCGTATGTTTGCAATATCTGTCAGTCAGGGCCATCACTAGCGTGGGACACTTCCCTCCAGATAAGCCTCCCAGAGGCATCTCCCTGATGACTGGAAAAACAAAAGTCTGCATTATATGTCTGAGTTTCTGCCCTAGTGCGTCTCTTCCTGGCCTTAAATCCTAAAGACGTTGGACTGCAGTTACCCTTATTCACTTCTAGCCAGGACGCGGTTAAAGTTCAGCTGGACTGGCCTAGGGATATAAATCCTGTTTATAGAGCTCATGAGGGAAAAGGAGGGGTGTCTGAGAAAATGTGCACATTTCATGTGTTGTTTTTCTGCATTCTCGGGCAGAGGACTAATGGTTCTCTAGTTAGTTGCACGAAGCATTGGATCTAGGTTGTATAAACTCAGTCTTGCAGCTGTTACGTGAAACAAATGCTGACATCTTTAAATTCTAAGCATCCAACTTGTTCTAAATTCCAGCATTCAAGAGTTTTCTGCAAAATATATATACACACTTTGGGCACCATAGTTTTGTGCCAGAGCTCAGATCTCTGCAGGGGAATTGATAAACGTTTGCAGTGCATTTTCATCATGCTGATATAACAAGATTTTTTTGGGGGGTTGTGACTTCAGGAGTGGCAAGATTCTTTCACACACCTAACACGGAGACCCCCGGCTGGAAGCCCCTGCCGTTAACAGCTAGCCTTCTCATATCTGCCGAATTTCTGCCTCTTCCCCAGATCGCAACTGCTCTGTGTCTTTGCTGCGACTTCACTCCACAGATTCTGCCCGGCACCTCTGCCCAAGCCAGGAAGTCGCCTCGTGCCCCCTTGGCAACTCTGCCAAGAGCAATGCCAAAGACTATGGTGCCAGATCAAGCCGGCGGGTGGTGAAGGCGGGCAAGGAAGATGCCCCCCTTCTGGCCAAGGGATTCAACCCCGCCTGGAGAGCCCGCTTCCTTATGGACTTTGACGCCACTACCGGCCACTTGATATGTATGGTCTGCGAGTCCCCACTCAGGCAGGTCGGCCTGGCCACGGTCAAGCAGCACATTCTCCAGTGCCACGCCGAGACCCTCCATCTGCCCCGGGAGGTTCGCCGCACCATCCGTGAAGTCTGGGAGAGTCGGGGCCAGTCTTCCGTGCAAGCCCCGAGGAAGTGAAAGGCTGGCTGTTCACCCTTTACCCCACCACCACCACCACTGTGGGGCAGCCTCGTGACAACCTGCTTCCCTCTTCCCACGTTTTCTCTCTCCACCCAGTGGCCACGTTGGCTTGGGGACCATGGGTGCTGTAGTCTAGCCAAGCTGAAGGGAGGCACCAGGCTGGGAAAGGTTGACAGTGTGGTCTGTGAGAGAGAATTAGCCACCCCAGACCTGCAGTGGTTTGCAGCTGGATGGAGAAGGATTACCGTGTTCATTTCTAACTTGGGTTCAGTCCTTCGCCTGTTTAGATGCCCCCTCCAGAGACTGACGAGTTCCTCCATTGGTTTGTCATCCAAAGCGCGGAAAGGGCTAACTGTGGCTCCCCCCCACCCCGCTCATCATTTTGCCTGTTCTGTGCTTGCCAGCCACCTCCTGCAGTGGCCGCAGGCAAAGGGGAAAAATGATGGATGAAAGGATTTGGAGCGCCAGCCCAGACGAACAAGGGTGAGTAGCCACTGGTGCTAAATTCTCCCTTTCTTTAGGGGCAAGTGTTTATTTTTACCGAGATTCGGGGAGAATATTTCAAGCTGTCACCAACGCCCTTCCCTCGCTCCTTGAAGATCACAGAGAAATAAGCTACGGAGCCAGAGGACTCTCTGCTTGGAACAGCTTTGAAGGCTCTTTTGTCATCATCAGTATCTGCACCACCAGCGGAACAGCAAAAATAATAATAATAAATTCTTCTGTCTCCTCCTGCAGCAAGGCTGCTTTTGCAACGCTGCTCTAAAAAAACACCACACAGGAACAGCCTTGGTAGGGTGCTGGGCTTTGTGCCCGCCTGTGGTTTTCAGAGACCTCCAAGCTGAGAAAGGGGTGGGTGGGAAATGGAGTAATCACCAGGCAAATTCTACAAAGGGACAATGCATTATAAGAAATGGCAATAAATTATTTTTGTGATACATGCTGCCTCTGAGATTTTTTTTTTTTTTTTTTTTGGTAAATCCTCGGCCTCAGCCCACATCCTCCTCTCTCACACCCAAACTGACTAGCTAAAAAGGAGTCAAAACGTCTTGGGCGCATAGCTCAGGGATCACGAGCCTCTGATCTCGGGTCTCCTTGTGGGCCTCGGCTTCCTTGGAAAACTCAGAGTTTGCAAATGCTGTCCATTGCTCAGTTCTGCTCTTTCAACGTGCACACTCGGCTGCCGGGTTTCTGTATGATGGACCCAAGCCTAACTCTTCCCCCCCCCCCCCGCATCGTGGCTTCTGTTGAGACATTGCAGATCTGAAGAGGACAGAGGTTCTCCCCGCCTTGTCCGCGCTGCTGCGCTGACTGATAGCAGCTTGCCAAGGGCTTGGGCAGACCTGGGGTCGTCCTCCAGGGAAAGCCCCTGTACTGTACGATCCATCTCTTGACAGGGATGGCCAGACTTCCGGTTGGGAAGTTCTCCACTAGAATTCTGAGGATCGGAATTGGAGCAGAAGTGCCAAGTAGTGGCTTGGACCGGCAAGGGCTTAGCACCACCTGTCGACCCTGCCTGTTTTAGAGGCATTTGCACCTGAGGAAGAGAGGTAGACGTGCAGCATCAGGCCGTTGGAGCGAATGTTGCGTGGAGAAACGGGAGAAGTGCATCTAGACGTTTGGTGGAATAGCCTGTGGCCCACAAGATGTTTTGAGTTACAACTTTATAAACACTCTCAGCCGTTCTGTGTGAGCTATTTGAAACTGACCTGCTGTAGAGGGGGAGCATAGCCATAATAGGTATTTTTAGATTTCATGATGTGCCTTTCACATCCTTTTTAAGATGCTGCAAGTGAAAAAACCTACAGCGTTTGGAGGTCCTCTTGCCACTTGGAAAGTGGCCCAGCGGTCCTGCTATCATAGCACTGTTGCAGGAGCATCATGTGCAGGTGGCACATGTATCCCTGGAGGCATGTTACTGTGTGGCCTCTAAAAAAAAATGGAAGGATTTTTATCTTCACCTTTTCTCCTAGAAAGGATTGCTAGCAGAGCTGATGGTTGTTATAAAATCATTTGATTATTGTCTCCTCTGCTGTGGTGCAATTCCCACTGTCTGCCATTAGGGAGCACCATTTCACCGAGGGAGAGGTGCATGCAGAGTCCTGCAAGTTCTCCCAGTGTTGTAACTGGGACTTCCTCCCTATTCCTGCTCTCTGTGAGACACCCCCTCAAAAAAAGCTGCTGCTGCTACTGCCAGTAGTGTGTAAGTGGAGATAAAAGGCTCCTGAAAGCCTGGGAAGGCTGCTGCAGGGAACCCAGCTCTGCTTTGCAACCACAGAAGCGGCATCAGTTTCATCATGGATGGATGCGACTTTCGCAAAGACTCCAGCCCCGTTGCTGCTGCAAGCGCGGTGGGCATGGCAGCAAAGAGCTTTAGCAGTGAACTAGTTGAAGCTGGAGGGAAATGTCACAAGCTGCACCAGAGCCGGCTCAGGGAGTTGTGTCCCTATGTGCAGCATTCCTGCCATTAAGGCAGCCTGCCTCCATTTTGCATTGCAAGGCGCTTGAGGCCAGGCCTGAAAGCAGTGACTCACCTAGGGTGAGTTGTGCTGCTTCTCCAGCCGACCATACAGAGGAACGTCATGAAAAACCAGATACCTAGCCTGTATCATATGCTATACAAGGATTTAAGCACCTAGCCATGTATTTGGATTTTCCTGAGTTTCCCCATTTCCCCCCCCCCTTTTTTTTTTTACTGTCAAGCTGGAGGAAGCATTTCGTGGATCCTGAAAGTTGGCATACAGTATTTTGTATGCTTACACTTGAGTCCTATGAAGGCGTTGCTCACTTGTGGGTGTTGGATTTCTCTCATCTGGATCAAAACATGGCATCCTTTTTGATATACCCATAGTCATGTACTGATAGTGGTGGTGGTTTCTGGCCTTAGAGCTCCGGCTGTTGAATTAGGCTTTCCAGCCAGGATGACCTGCAATGGGGGATTTCTGGGCCCAGTCATGTTTGAGAACTACTTCACTAGGCTATGCCAGGGACGTGGTGGAGCTGCGGGTTAAACCGCAGAAGCCTCTGTGCTGCAGGGTCAGAAGACCAGCAGTCGTAAGATCGAATCCACGCGACGGAGGGAGATCCCGTCGCTTTGTCCCAGCTCCTCGCCAACCTAGCAGTTCGAAAGCTTGTAAAAATGCGAGTACATAAATAGGTACCACCTCAGTGGGAAGGTAATGGTGTTCCATGTCTAGTCGCGCTGGCCACGTGACCATGGAAACTGTCTACGGACAAACGCTGCTTCTATGGCTTGGAAACGGGGATGAGCACCGTGCCCTAGAGTCAGACATGACTGGAATAAATGTCAAGGGGAACCTTGAACTTTACCTATCACTTGGCTATGATAAAGAGTGAGCTAGGCCTGTCTGATTGTCTCCGTAGCCGTGATAGCATAGAAAAGCATTGCCCCTTTATGGTAAAGTGACCCTGGGGGGAGCAGTTACCTTAATCAAACCCCAGCCCTGGGAGAGACCAAGCCATGTCTTACAAAAGAGAAAGATCACGTTTAATAAATTACAGCAAAGGCCATTGAGTCGGGCCCAATAAATAACAAAGACAAGATCCAAAGAGAAACAGCAGAAGATTTGGGGAAAATCTTATCACAACCTCCTGCCCTCCCCCCGTAACTTGGCACCAATCAGGTATGTTGTTGGGTCATGACTCCTCCAACCCCCTCCAGCCACGATGGCTGGGGATTATGGGAGTAAGAGTCCCGACGGGAGCCCCATCTGCTTCCTGCCAAATCATAACTGGGGAAGGCATTCTACTCTTGAGCAAGAGGAGGACATTGCACTGGGAGCCACCAGGAAAGGGACTGAGGGAATTAGTGCATCACAGCGGATGCTGTGCAGTTTGGACAACAACAGAACCTGGCAGCAGAAGGTGGTGTTTTTTTTAAATGCAGAGTTGGGTTGCGGGGGGGGGTGTCATGGGAGATTTATATGCCCATATTAGCCACTTAACTCCAGTCGTTTTAAGCTAACAATCTCATGTTCTCAAATATTTTCCAAATTCTGCTTTCATTTTTAGTGTCTGCCTCCCACTAGCTCGAATAATCAGAAGCGTAACAATTGGTCTGGAAGTCACGCATCCAGTGGCAGGATGATCCCAACTTGCTTGGAAAAAGTAAGCCGTTCTGGGTGGGAGATTTGTGAACACATTCTGTAGCATGGTGGAGCACCGCCGTTCTCACAGCCAGCCCCTGATTAATCCAGAGGCGGCACATCTGCATCATCATAGCTCAGAGGTTTGGAAGAAAGAATTGGTAGTGTGCTATTGATGGAGAGTTTGATTCCCCCACTGTGCGTCCTTCAAGAAGAGCCAACCTGGGTGGCTTTGCGCAAGCCACACAATCCCAGGGTGCTCCCCAAAGGAGGGGTAAATTACTTCTGAGTAGGTACTCTCTACCTAGAAAACCATGGAAAGGGTTGTCATAAATCAGAACTGACTTAACAGGACCTTGCATGATTCAAGGATAGGAGGGAGGGAGAGCAGGATGGGAGTAGATTCTACCTTCTGAATTAAATCTGGGCAGTCTCAATTTACTGTTCTTGCCAGTGACTGTGCTTGGGATAGTTTTAACAAGGGGCAGATTTCAGTAACCACACTAAAACGGCGAGGTGTTCCAAGAGGACCCCTCTCCGGACATTATCTCAGTTTGGAGAGCTTGAGAAGCCAAGGTTTTGCAGCCGTATGTTCTCGGGTGGAAGGAGGAACTGACACCCCGGCTGCCTCTTGCTCCTCCCCGGGCAGCTCCAGACTGAAAGCAGAGCCCTGTGGATCCACGCGCGTGACCCACCAGGCTGCCATTTCAGACGGCACAAAGGGGGAAAAAGGAGGAGGAGATGCCTGGAAGACTGTAGGAGGGAGGGAAAACCCACCGGCAGGCAAAACGCGCAGAAGGCGAAGGGAGGAGGGGAACACTTGAAAAGCGACAACAAAAACAATGCGTTTATATTGCATGTGAAGTTCGGTGGGGTGGGGGGAGCAACACACCCCTGCTTTTTTGTCCCACCCCATTGGGAACTCCGAGTTAAATCTTAGGAAAAGTGACCTCCCCCATCACAGAGCCACAGCTTCCCAATTTCCAAAGTCAAGGCTCAAGAGGATGGAATTGGTGGCTAAAAACACGTCCAGAGGGTCCCGGGACAGGGAAAGGGGATCTAAAGTGACCCTCCCCGCCCTGGCGCTTTTCTCAACATTGGCAGCCCTCTGTGCCCCCATTGTTCCGAACAGGACACACACACCCCCAATACACGTACATTTTGGAAGACAGCTACTCCAATTGTATCATTACCCTGAGAAGGGGGAGTGCCTAAACTATGTTTGTGGGAGGGGGAGAGGATCCGTTCTCACCCCCACCCCACCCCAATCCCTCTCCCGACACAGTGACTATTGTGAGACCCCGTCCTCCTGACAAGTTGTGGTCAGGAAAACGGAGAGGCAGCGATACAGTTCAAATATATAAAAAGACAAGTGGCACCGGGGGGGGGGGAGCTTCCCCCCCCTCCAATCCCCTCCCAGAAAAGGGGGTGAGAACGGCTTGTAAATATTCCTGCCCCCATCTTTCCACCCATTAGAAAATGTCTTCTCTTAGAAGAGATTGTGTTATCCTGAGCATTAAAATCTGGTTACTGTGGAAAGGAGGAGGGCATCTCACCTGCAATATCCATCTTCCCCCACCCCGACGTGTGCGCACACACACGCGTTAAATGTTTGGGGCAGATCCACGGTGGACCTCAAATTCCTTCACCATCAAGGCTGGAAGTAAAATATATATCCAAAAAGGAGCTGGCAACGTTGAAGAAGAGTAAAGCATCCTTTCCCTTCCCCCAAATTGATGCGCACACCCTCACACTCCCCACCCCCAATAAATTAAGCCCAGGAAGATCCCACACACACCAGGCACACAACCCACATCCCTCCCAGTGCCAACCCCCCCCCCCCGCCCGCCCGCACACTGATACCAAGGTAAGAAAATTGTGAGAAGCCGACACGGGTGTAGAAACGAGATGTCCCGCACATGTTTGACAGTGGCAGTGAGACCTTAATAGCTGGGCGCCCTTAGTCCGTGGCGTTGTACGTCGAGAGCTTTCTGCTGTGAAAAGGCATTAAAAAATACCCTACTTGCCTGTGTGTATGTGTGTGTGTTTTAAAGGGACAGGTTGTAAGTGGTGAGAAGCCCCCCAGTATATCTCGAACACAGTCCCAGCTGTCTGTTTCAACTGCGTCCGTTGTCCGTCCCCACACCATCCGTCGGCCCTTATTGCACGCTGACAATCCCACTTCTCTCCAGCCCTGAGATTGACAGAGGTCACACACCCCCTCCGTCGTCCACCCCCACCACCCCGCCACCCACCCTCCCCATCTCATTCACACTTCCGTCTCCACTCCGGCCAGCTTGGGGGTGAGGATCCGAGGCGTGACGCCAGTGTTGAGGTCTGTTTCAAATTCCAGCAGCTGCCCCATAAAGTTCAGGTTGGGGGAAATGATCGGCCGCCGGCCTTTGACGTATTTGTAGGCGTCGCCCATGGTCATGAGCGTGTGCTTCATCAGGTAGGCGATGACAATGGTGGCCGAGCGCGAGACGCCCGCCTGGCAGTGGATGAGCACCCCCTTGCCGCTCTGGTGTGCCTCCTCTGGAGAAGGGAGAAGAAATACAGGGACATTAATAGAAGGAAAAATCCGTTCCCTGAATAATGCCCCACCCAGATTTAGGTCAGAATTAATCTCACTTCATACCCAGCTAAACTGCCTCTTCACCTAGAGTGAGCGGAGACTTAGCTCCAGGCGAATAAACAACAAAGATGGCTTATTCTGTTTAAGCCCAAAGTTGCTGACAATATGCTTAATTTCAAGCTTGATTTATTTTGTGTCGGGAAAAGTGTTCTGAAAATGTGAGCCTCTGGAACAGGGCCACACCTGACCCCATTCTCTTTAACCACCTTCTGCTCGGTCTCTCAACTCGCTCCAAAAAAAGAGTGGCCGACCCTTTTAAAACAGGGCAACGTCCGTACCGATGAATTCAAAGGCCTCCTCAAAGTACTGCCGCAGGTCCTGGCGGTTGTTGTCGGTGGCGGGCAGGCGCTTATAGCGCAGGCGGCCGCTGTCGGCGTGGTAGAGGGGCAGGTGGGTGGTGACGTTGAGGACGTGACCCACATTGAGGCTGAGCATCCGTTCGAGGTCCTGAGCATCTCGTTCGTTGCCGAGGAACAGGAAGGGCAGGATGGGGCTCAGCTCGGCATTTTCCAGGTCCGGTGTGAGCGGGGGACCCAAATCATCGGGGCCATCTCTGATTTCCGGCCCAATCAGACTGCCTGTGGTTAAAAACATGGAACAAAGGTGGTCAGTCCGGGGGGGGGGGGAGGAGGGAACGCACATTGATGATATCTCCCTCTTACTTAGGGCTACACCCTTCACCAATTGATGGACCATCCCTGATTTTGGTTGAGTGGTTGCTTTTGACAAAAAGTAGATATAGTGGATAGGGGGTGGGGGAGAGAGATTAAAGGACTCCTTTTCTTCCCATAGAAAGAGTTCTGTGGACTCTCTGAAGCTTGCACCGCTTGAAGGTCGACAGTGCATTTCTAGTTTAAGTATTTCATTGTCTCTGGCATCCAGACACCTCCTCTCGGGCAAACTGGTGCCAGCCACATATCCTGTGAAGTTGATTGCTTGCAAGCTTTGTGCCCGAGGAAGCAAGGGTGGAGTGTTTGTGTGTGTGGGGGGGGGGGTTTTGCTGCTGGTGGGCTGAGTCTAGGATCATGTTTTTTTTTTTCTCTTCCTGCTTTGAAACATCTGCTGGTAAAATGACACCCCCAACCCTCTATGGGGGGGCGCGTTTGGTGGGGTGAGGGAATGAGTGCGAAAGAAGGTCAGAGACATGATGTAATGTTACCAGCTGGGCAGAGTTCATCCTGGTTCAGCGGGCTCCCAGCAGGTGCTAAAAGAGGGAGTGGGGAGGGCTGTGGGCACCCTCGGGTCGGGCTAGAAAGCATGATTCCCCCCCCCCAACCGAAGCCACTCCGATGGCCTCTTCATCCAAACCCCCTTCTCTCCGATCTTGCCATCTGGATGTCCAGCTGGGATGAGGTCATCACCAAAGAGAAGAGGGAAATATGAACCCCAGGACTTCTGCAATCTTGCAAAACAGACACCGTCTTGGGCACAAGGGAAAACATGGCTGGAAATATCAGAATAGGGCCGTGGCCTGCTCAGAGCTTCAAAACATCCCTTTCGGAGTGGGGCGAGGCACAGCCTCCCAGAATGCTGGGAGTTGTAGTCCATTGGGTCTCAGGTTTTGCTCTTACGGGGAATAATGTTCTGTCTCTCATACAAACCAAGAGCAACATACAGTTCTTTTTCTACAATAGAATAACAGAAGCTGTAAAAAGAACAGAAGAAGCCTTTGGGGACAGGGAACAACCTTCCACTGTTTGCTCTCTTCGGCATCTGGTGTTTGGAGATACACTGCTCCTGCACAGAGAGGTTACATTTCACTTACATTGACTGTCGGAATTGCAGATTCCAAAAAAAAATGGGTCTAATTCAGGGATGCCAGACCTGTGGCTTTCCATGTATACTGAGGAGCAACAAATCCCACACTCCCCTGCTACTGGCCATAGAGGTGGGGATGATGGGAACCGGAGTCCAATAACATCTGGAAGGCCACAGGTTCCCCAGCCGTCGTCTCCAAGAATGCCACAGCAATTGCGGCGTGCCGTGTAAGCTCCGTCGCAACTGTGTGCCACCTCCATGTGTTAAAATTAGCCCTTGTAAAATCATAGAATCATGGAGTCGGAAAGGGCCTCTGAGGACATCGAGTCCCACCCCCCCCTTGGCTCCAGGCACGAATCCAAGTCAAAGCAGATTGGACAGAGGGTGGTCCTGTTTTCTTTGGAGTGCCTCCAGGGCTGGAGTGTTCACCACCTCCCGAGGTCGGTGGTTCCACTGTCGTACTGCTCTAACAGTTAGGAAGTTTTTCCTGATGTTCAGCCTCAATCTGGTTTCCTTTAAGTTGAGCCCCTTGTTACGTGTCCTGCATTCTGGGATGATTCAGATCTGTAGGGCTAACTTTCAGGGATTTGAAAAGTGCTCTCCTCTCTCCCCTCACTGTTCTTTTGAGGCTAAACATGACCAGTCCTTCATCTTTCCTGACGGGTGTTCCCCCTTACGATTAGGGGAGTCAGAGCATGGGAAATATAGTTGGGAGGGGGTGGTGGACTACAGCTCCCAGAATCCACCAGCCCAGTTTTGCACAGTCCCTCCCCAGCCAAGTGATTTGAGCCCCAGCCAGGTTCCCCCTGCCCAGCTTTTACCTCTTTTGCCCGATCCTTCTTGCCCGTCTTGTTTGAGCAGATCCAGCACCAGGTGGAGGTTCTGGGAGGGCTGTGTTTTGCGGGGTTTGGGCGGGCTGGCAGGCGGTGGCTCCAGCCCTCCACTGCCGGCGGGTTCCTTGGAGCAGAGCCGCTCGAGCGAGGAGTCCCTGCAGTCGCAGCCTCCCCGGGAGGAGAGGAAATCGAGCATGGCCAGCTTGCCCTGCTGGAGCCTCCGCCTGCCGGCCGCTTCGCCCACCCCGAACCGCATGGCCCCCTGCAGCTGGTGCTTGGTGTATTCCATCAGGTTGCGGCAGTCCAGGATCAAGGGGGAGGCTCGGGGGGGCTCCGACTGCTGCGCCCGGGACTGGGTCATCTTCTTGGCCAGCTCGTCGGGCCAGATCGTGCGGACGCTGTAGTCGTCGTCGTTGTCGTCCCCCCCTCCTCCGTAGCAGCTGGGGGCCGGGGACGAGCCCCCCCGGGGGTCGTAGGCCACGATGGGGTCGCTGCTGCAGAAGCTGCAGGAGGAGCTGGCCGAGGTGACCGAGGGGTTGCAGGCCAGGCAGGCCAGGGAGCGCAGGGCGGCCGGCCCGCAAGGCAGGCAACCCAGCTTCCTCAGGGAGGGAGGGCTGCAGCTGGCGCAGCTCAAGGAGCGCAGGCTGGAGTGGCAGGAGAAGCAGCCCAGGGCGCGCAGGCCCGGCCTGGGGTGGGCTTCGTCGCAGCGCATCAGGCGCCAGCAGCCCCGGCAGCCGCACTTCAGAGGGTGCATGGTGCCGGCCGGGCTGGAGAGGCACGAAGAGCTGGCCGAGGTGTCCAGCAGCCCCGGCTTGGAGTTCTCCTTGAAGCACCGCTTCTTGAGCTTGGCCTGGGGCAGGAAGACCTTCAGCTGGGGACCCCGGGGACCCTTCTTCTTCTCCTTCTCCTCCTCCTCCTCCTCCCTGCCCTGCTTAAGGTCCAGCTGCAAGGAGAGGCTCTTCTCCGGCACCCGGATTGGGGCCCCTCCGAGGGTGAGCTTGATGTCGATGGTGTGGGAATGGTTGGGCTGGAGGACGCTGCTCCGGCGGTGGCGAGGTTCGTCGGAGGGACCCTTGGGGGCTGCGGTCGGGGGCTTGGAGACGGGCGGCGGAGGCGGTGGCGGTGGCTGGCGATGCCGGTGCGGCGGCTTCTCGGGGCCACCGTTGTGCGCAAAGCTGTGGTTGAGGCGCAAGGCCAAGGTCTTGGGTCTCTGCAGCACGCCGATCCGTTCTTCCAGGGGCGAGGGAGGCATTGGGAAAGGCGAGCTGCAGGGAAGCAAAAAAAGGAGGAGGAGAGGTGTTAGAAGAAGCCGGTTCAGGAAGCTGCCTGTAGGTTTGTATCCAGACCCTTATTTGAAAGGGTTGGCTTTACAAAACTGACACATTTGACAAAGACCACGGTTTCCACCCGAGTGACTGAACACCAAACAAACGAGAAAACTAATTTGCAAAGCTGTGGAAAGCGTTTGAGGATAATCACCCATCTTTTACTACTTAAGCCAGTTCCACTTTTAGTTGCAATGCTCCCCCCCCCCTTTTTGTGTCTTTTGGCCCTAGAAGGTCATCTTTCATCCCAGAACACCCTTCCCCATCCAGGCTTTCTAGATGGAGCTGAATTTAAACGCCTGCAGACTGGCTAAGGACAATGGGACTTGTAGTCCAATCCTTTTGTTCATCCATTTCCATTTCGCTGTTTCCGTTTCAACTTAAAGAGGCTCAAATACTACAGTGTAGGGGAGCGGATGGGTACTTGCTTTTCTGCTTACAAAGAGAGATCTTGAAGAGAAGACCTCTGGTGAGTATCCTCATGATCCGAGGCAAGGCAGGAGTACTACGAAACTGGGACTTCTTGGGGGGGGGGGCACCCTCAGTTATGAAATCCTTTGCTTGGAGAGATTTGCTCTGTTAGGTCTATCGCAGCCCAAAGGAACAAAGAGTCTAGTGGTATCTTAAAGCCTAACAAATGCATGACATCATCATTTGTTACAGCATGATGCATTTCACTCCTCCTCATCCTCAGGTTGTGGAGTGGACCAGTCTTGCGATGGCTAACCAGCAAACCACAAAAAACTGGTTTTATGAGTCCTCTTGCGCGCACGGTTTTTCACATACATCATTTGGTCTCACTCATTGTCTATTTTGTTGTTTTTCTTGCCAATTAGAATTGCAACAGCCAGCGCTGTAAGTGTGCAGGCATGCAAATGGGTGCATTTGTGTGTTCTGAACTTAAGCCGTAATCGTTACCGAATGTTGTCTCAGGAAAGTCTGGGTTCTTGTTAACTAACCACACGTTTTTTTCGTAGCTGCTTATTTTCTTTCTTATTTTCAGTGCCTGCGAATCGGAGGTTAGGAAACCAAATTCTTGCTGCTAATTGCTAGAAATCATCGCAAGACCTTCCTGAGAGGTAGAAGAGATTTCCACTGATATTTCTTCACATTATTTCACGACCGTCTTGCTGTAGCCTTCATAGAAACCTGTTTTACAAAAAACTGCTTCCCCCCCAACCCCACTTAGGCCAAATTGCAGAATTGTCACTTGGTATGAAAAGTTTACCAAGCTGGCCACCTCTAAGAATAATAATGATGATGATTACGTGCTGTGAAGTCAATTCCAACTTATGGCAACCCTTGCCAGGGTAGAAAACACTCAGAAATAATTTACCAGCTTCTTCTTCTGGGGGAGCCCTTGGACTGTGCAGCTTGCCCAAGGCGACACAGGCTGTCTCTGAGTCACAGAAGGGAGCTATCCAGCCATTATGAGCATTTTTAGCCGTGACAGCTATTTCTATTCCTTCCTTATCACCTGTAAACTGCTCACCCTGAGGCTTTGGACCATCAGAATTTAGCTTTTCTTTTGTCGCCTCGCCTGCAGTGCAAAATTTTCGGTCTCCTACCCGAGCTGCTGGATTCAGCCAGCTGACAAATGCCACCTTGACCATTATTTGCTGGGAAGGCGATATGATAGGAGGCATCGCAACTGTTGTGGCATTTGCGCTCCCAAAGCAACAAATCCGGTTTGCTGCTTCGTTCCTGTTTCGCAGGCGATGGGGATTGGGAAAATGTGATCCGAGTTGACTTGGGCTTTCGAGGGGGCCCTCCCTCCTGACTTTATGCTTATTATTGCTCTGCTTTACAAAGGCCCCCCTTTCAAAACCCGTCACATATTCTTGACTTCTCGCGATTGTGTCCAGTTTTGTTTGTGACGTTTAAAGAAAACCACCTTTGAGTCCATAGGCACCAAGCAGTGGTGGATTCAAGCCTTCGCCCCCTTCCCCTTTCGTAAAACAGGTTTGCAAAATATATTCTGGGTAGAAATTGGGTCAAATTTTGCAGACGCTCTTTCTCCCGCTTCCCAATCTTTGCTTGGGGGTGGGGGGAAGGAGGAGGGGGGAAAAGCTGGATTGGCCTCTTCTCTCTCCCCCCCCCCCCCGCTTTCCTGGTTGCTCCCACCCCCAGCTTTCTTGATGCATCTCTACCCCCCCCCAACACCCTTGTGTTATCAAGAGAAATACATTCCCTCTTCTCAATCCCCCAAAGGGTCTTCTAGGAAGATACAAAGGCACGCAGCGCTGCGCCAAGGAGAGATTAAAACAAAATTATGTCTTTTTTTTTTTCACATTGCATTTCCATCACCGAAAAAGGAGTGGGGGGGGGTTGAGAAGGAGGGATCTTGGCACATGAGGAAGGATGGCTGTAATCTGTAACCCCCCTTTTTTTCCATACTCCTGGGATGGAAGGCTAAAGAAGAGCTTCGCTGGGACGGAAGATGGGCAGAGGGTTGGTATTGCATCGAGAGCAAAAGGATCTTAGCGGGGTTTGCAGTGTTAACTGGCTGCTTAAAAACACCCAGCCATGGACTTGGAATAGGGATAAAGACAGATCAAAAGGGAAGGAAATCTATTGGAAGCAATGGTGGTTTTTCTGGAGCGACATCAGCCCCGAGATATCCACCAATTCTAGGCAAAGGGCGTCCTTTGCCAGCCCCCCCAAAACTTCCCTTCACCCAGAAACCACCGCCACGATACATAAATATAAATGCATTCCATACCAAGACAAGGCGTTTGATCCACCTAGCCCGCTGCTGGGAAACATTCATGTTGAGGCCAACACCTTCGCATATAATGTTTTGATCTTAAAACACTCAGAAGTGGAACTTGGGGAATAATTCCTTTTTTAAAACCATTGAACTTTGAAACCTTCTGCAGTATTCTGTGAATTTCATTGTATGGGTATACTGTGTATATACTTACAAGGACAATAAATTATTATTATTATTGCTGGAAAGGCGGGGACAAGCATAAGGAGAAACCATGAAATAGTATGGTGTTTTTTTTAGTTAACCATTCAAATTGGGTTATTCTTAAACAAGTTAGAGCAACAAATTAGTTTTAAATTATTTCCAAGCTCTGACGTGGCCCCACAACAGAAAAGGGTTTTTCCCCCTATTGTCCGCTACTGGATGCTTTTTAAAACCAGAAATGCCAGGAATAGAATCTGTGACTTTCTACGTGGAAAGCAGAGGCTCGACAATTCAGTTACAGTGTAGAAGCCTAGATTTGTCAACTCTGGATGGCAGCCGGTCTACAAGTCCCAAGCCTTTCCCTGAGCCTTCGAAATTTAGATGTTCTGGACTTGAACCCGAAACCCTCTTTACAACTAAAGCACCACTCTTTGCTAACAGCACATCAGTCTCCTCCTGCAGTGTCAGGCCCAAGGGGCCAGAGCACAGAGAAAGCTGAAGCAGTTACTTTTTCAGCAGTAATTAGTTCCATTAGAGCCCAGAGATCCCAAAAAGTAATTAGTTCCTTTTTGTACTGTATAGTAGTTGCAGTTTTTTTTTTTAAAAAAAGTTACTTCCGGCTGCATTTTTAAAAAGTGTAATTCTTTTCTTGTTATTAAAATCTAAATGAAAAGGGTTACTTCTAAAGGGGGAAAAAATGACAGAATCCTGCACGTGTTTGGCTGGCCTGTGGTGCACCCCCACCTTGTAACTAGCAAAAAAAAAAAGAGCCCAGCAAATAAGAGAGTGAAGTTATTCCTCATTACATGGCAATCATAATGCAACTTAGTCAAAGTCATTTAAAAAAAGCAATTAATAATAAATAAAAACTCTTTTTAACACATTATTTCTAAACACAGAACTGTTCCCTACCACAGTTCTGGATATTGTTGGACTTCCGCGTCCAACCTACCCATTGGTGGGGGAAGGATCCGCTTCCAGGGTGAGGGAGTGCTGAATTAGCACTCAGGAGACCCGAGTTCAAATCCCCCTTTGGCCACCAAACCCACGGTGTGACCTTGGGCCGGTCCCATTCTGCCGGCCTGACCTACATCACAGGGTTGCTGGTTGACATAAAAAGTGTGGAAGAAGGGAGGGAAGCCCATCGACGGCCTCTTGGGTTGACTTTCAAATAAAGAGGGATATAAACATGACCAGCAACCAAGAACAACAACATCAGGAAGGCTACAGATTCTCCAGCTCCTTTGAAAAACACAAACAAACAAAAACTACGCACCCCCAAAACCAGGCCTTTATTTAATGGAAATGAAATAAATTTAATGCAAAGCCATGCGCTCCTCCGTCGGCTTCTCCCCTTCCTTTGCAAACTGTTTCTATTCCTTTCCCCCAATTCCTGTGTTGCTTCTTCCCCCCCCCCCCGTTCATCGGAGCCCCTCCATCCACAGGCCCGTTTCCGATCTCCGCTTCCTATTCCTCCCCTTCGCTCACACTACCCGCTACCCGTACAAATGGATGATGATGATGATGATGATGATGATGATAATAATAATAATAATAATAATAATAATAATAATAATAATAATAATAATAATAATAATAATAATAATAATAATAATAATAATAATAATAATAATAAAAAACAAACAATGCCCTCCTTCTCATTCTCCTTGGACAACTGGGGGGAAGGGAGGGAGGGAGTTCGAGATCTGCTGAAGAACAGCAGCCCTTGCTGTGCGATGCTAATCCGGGGCGACGGCGCTGTTATTCCCATCCACTGTGTACACGGCAAGCAAGGGAAGGGGGGGAATTGTGCACGACAGCCACCCCAGTACTTGTTTGGCAAGGGGGGTGGGCTGGAGAGGAAAGACTCGATGGATCGTCCATTGGGGGGGGGGAGAGGCGTTGCATCAGTGCAATATTTTTGCCACCTCCATCTCTGTGACTGTAACTGGAATTTGGGGGGGGGGGGAGGGAGGACAGTAGTCTTCTCTTTGATATACCCTGCTATCCCCTCTTTCAAAGAATAAATAAATAAATAAAAACAATTAAAAACCAAACATGATCCCTAGCCTTTGGGCCATAAACATGAGTGCAAAATAAATGCAGACGGAGAGCTGGGGGTGCGTGGGATGGGAAGCAATACCGTCTCATGCTCTGAAACACATCGAGGACTACCTGTAGGCGTACGTAGGTTCCGGAGGCCCTTTCCCGACTTTTCGTGGCCCGATTATCTGGCTTCACGCCTGCCTTGTCCTCTCGTCCTCTCTTCCTCCCACCTCCCGCCCATCATACCAAATGCAGCCGATGCTCTTCTAAGGAACATACTAAGAGACGCCTCTCGGGGTGCCCAGACGGACGGGTTCGTAACATCATCTTCACCAGCTGGTATGATCTCCTCTGCCTGGCAAAACGTCAGGCAAAAAGAAGTATTTTCTGTCCCGTCCCCAACCCACCCCCTGCTACTACTTGACCCTTTAAAAAAAAAAATTTAAAGGACACATAGGGTATTGAACTAGAAACATCTGGTAGGCAAAGCAGGCGCTGTTCGAGGAAGCCACGACCCAACTGAGTCGCTTTGAGGCGGATTCTTCCGCTAAAGTAAATGCATTTGTCAAGTGCCAGTGTAAGCCCCTGCTAACCTACCTTGTTCTGGTTATCTTTTCAATCATAAATGAAGGAAATTCAGATTATTGTCATGATTAGGCCCTGTTTCCCGGGTGGATAAGGAGGGACGGAGGCAAATTGAAATGGGGTTCGCTTGCCAACTCCCCATCCTGGCCAGTGGCTTCTAAATTTGCAGCCACCCCATCAAAGCTCCTTCCTAAACCCACCAGATAGACCTCCATGGGGGGGGGGGAGCTGCCAGAAATCAGATCAAAAAATGGCCATGTCACCTTCCAACTCCGAATTGTCCCCCACACTCGATCACTAGTGGTTTTGTTTTGTTTTTGTTTTGTTTTGTTTTTTTGAGATGGGGGGCAGCCAGTACCAACTCACTATTCCCCCTGCACCTCCTCATAGAAGAATCGGGTGGAAACGGGGGCCCATAACAGCTCCTCCTTCACAAGCCTGCAAAAATCCCATTAAGAAGTTGCTAACACACCCTTTCCCCTTCCACCAGCAACATTAAGCAAGCCAGGAGCTTGGGGGCACAGAAGGTTGCTTTTCTTCCTCTGGAAAACTATGTTTAAAGCCTTGTCAGCACCAACAGGGGCGCACGGCGAGTGAAAACAACAAGAAATGCCATAATTATTATAAAGTTGCAAGGAACTATAAACTGTATATCCTTGTGCATGGAAATAAAATTTGTAGGAGGTACTTCTCTGAAGTTTGTACTCTCTTGTGAAAACAGCCCACACTTCTGCCCGTTTTTGTTACACACACACACACACACACCCCTAAAAAAATATACTAGCCAGGATTCGGGTGTTTTCTCTCACCCACCCTTCCCACACCAGCCCTGAAACTCAACTGGTCTGCATCTGGCCAACAACTGATCCTCAGTCTACCCTACCTTTCAGGGTTGTTGTGAGAACATGAGTGTCCTTAAAAATGGAAAGGAAATCCTTCGTGCCTGACTTTTGTCCGCAGTAGACATACCTGCACCCCAGGGGTACGTTCCCCAGGGCGGTGCTAATAGAGGCAGGAGAAAAGTTACGCACATAAGCCGCATAGACGCACAACACTGGAGAGGTGCATGCTGGACCCCTGGTCCGCACTCTCTTTGCAGATCAGAGAAGGGCAGACTTTGAGCGAGGGCAAGACACCCACCCACCCGCCCTTCTCTCGCACTCACCCAGACGGAAAATGGGGAGCCGCCTGCCTTCTTTCCCTTTGGGCTGCTGTTCTGTGCTCCAGTCCCCTCTTTCCAAGAGAAGCGGCGCGGTGCCTCTAAAAATACCACCTTGAGCTCATAGCCTGGCAGCGCCCAATGAGGGCATCTGTCTCCTCAGGTTTCACCCCACCATGAGCTCAACACTTGGCCCTAGATGTGCTGCGTGGCTTGGTTCGGTGGAGGAGGAAGGGCCGAGTCCAAGGCCAGTGGGCGAATTGGTGGGGGGGCTTTCCCACAGGACCCGAGGCCTCAACAGGGTGCTCTCATGGGAGGTGAGTTTCCACCTCTCCTTGACATCCAGCCTGCCTCACTGTGGTGCACTCCGACTCTGGATTCCCACTGCTATCATTCCCAAGGGTGTCAAGATGTGAAATCTTGAACATACAGAGTATGTTAAAATAACTGAGGGGAAGTTGTAGAAAACGCAGCTCTGAAAATATGCACTGTATTTTAAAAATGAGGTTTGAATACCAGTTCACTAAATGTCCTTCAAACAATTAGCTAGCTCCAGCCGAGCCTAGAAACAAGGTCACAATAACATTGCCATGTCTATCAGTTTAGCATGGAAGAACAAGATGGGGTTGAATTGAAAAGGATTTGAAATAACTGGTTTGCAGTATGTAAAACGTTGCAATGTGTTGCCATGATGAGCGGGTGGTGTTTCAGGTCCTGTGATTTGCTCTACTTTGTTTGACTAGGCCCCTGTAGTTTCCACCCATTGAAATCCATAGGCTCTGTAATTGTTCAAATAATAATGTTGATTGTCATGGTCGCAACTGGCCAGATTCAGAAATACAGGAACTGTAAGATCAGAAGTAGAAAACACAAAACAGAATTCTATTATAAATTTTCCTCTCTTGGATCAAGACCCGATACAGGTCTGGCAAGAGAAGGTTTGCAGTTTGAAGGAAAAGGTAAACATTTCAGAGAAACAGAAGAACAGAGAGAGGCAGGAAACACACACATCAACACAACACGCTGCGCACCACACCCACTAGATACCTACAACTCAGGGAATACCAGGAATCATGCAGTAGCAGCAACAACGGCAGCTGATAAGGACAATGTGGATTTTCCTCCATAGATTCAAATTGGTTTGGCTGGATGAGCACTTAGAATAATTTTCTGTCTGTCACTTATTTGGGTATTTTATTGTACTTGTTATGTTCTTGGATTTTGAAATCTGACTTAAATATCTGCCTGCAACTTTAGTTTTCATATCTTTTTAAGTGTTCGCACCTAAAGATGTTATATGGGAGTAAGACATCTGGATGTTTTTCAACAACTTTGAAGTGTTTTTGTCCATATGGAACATAGAGGCAAAGTAGAGAAATAATGCTTGTAGAATTAGAAAAGATGATGTTGCCTGGAATCATTGTAAAAAAGTTACACCCTGATGCCCAGATGAGCTTTAATGTGATTGGAAAAGAATGTTTGATTTTATCCTGGAGTTAACCCTTTTTTGGGGGGGGGGGATAAAGGCCAGCAGGTTTCTCATTTTCCCTAGGAGGTCTATGGAGTCTGTAGGGATCTTAGGAGGATGTTCAGCGCTCAAACTCTCTGACCTGACTGGGAGGATGGACATTGTAGTCCAAATGAGCCGGAAGGCACCATATTGAGGGAGGCTTGGCTCGGCCATTTAGGCAGTGCACCTGAAAGAATGTCAGAGGAGGTGGAAGTGGCTGACTCCCATTTTCCCTTCTCCTGCATTAACTGAAACATGCTAGCGGAAGAAATGCAGAATCCTAAAAATGGATTGTGTTGTGTTAGCAAATACACTTATATGATGGGCATGCATTGTTAATATGAAATGCAAGAACCAAAGGCTCCCAATTTTTGGCTCAGACTTAAATTTCCAGGCAGATTTGTGAAAGCCTGGTTGCATGCACACCTTTTTTTTAACTCCCCTGTGCCACACACTAGGACAGCATCCATTGTCCCATATGCCAGCTGGGCGCAAAAATCCTGGCACACTTTAGTGGGAGGTTGCAGGGACCCCTCGGATGGCATGCGGAAATCATCCTACTTACTTTCTTGGCATTAGGTTCCATGATACAGGCAAAACCATTCTTGAGCATCGTGCATTACGCGGGACAAAGGCAGAGGGGGTCCCCATCCCAAATAACGTCCGGTCTAAAACTCAAACGGGGGGGGGGGGAGACACAAAGGACGAAGGGGAACTGAATGTCTTCACTTGATCAGAACTGGCCTTTTCCTTTTGCCTTTTTTTTTTAAAACTTCTAAATTTGTGTAGCCTTTTATGTTCTTGGCCCCAGATGTGTATCCTAGATAAAAAGACAGTGTGGCATAGGTAGTGATTAACAAAGAAAGAGCCCTCTCCTTGTTGGGGGCAGGGGTGGCATGAGATACAAATGCAAAAAAAAAAAAAAAACAACAACAACAACAATGAGGTACATGAAATAAAGACAGCTGCCCCCCCCCACTGGCCTTTTGTGCATCTGGTCCAAAAAGCAACTGTTTTTGTCCTTGCAGGAATTTGCTCACAAATGAGGTTTTAAGCCTGGGATCAAACTTTCAGCAAGTGATTCCAGTTCTGCTTCTTCTAGAGAGCCCAGAGCAGCATCTGCTAACTGGGGATGCAGCCACTGAATCTGCCTTGACTGCTGCCAGGGCAAGCTAGATTCCCCCCCCCCCCCCAAGAGAGGAAAACTGGCACCAGAAATTCCCACTGGTAAAGCAGGATGTTCCGTCATCAGCAGTTTATTCACACCATGCAAGGCATCCTTTGCTACTTATAAGCCTCAAGCATGTGTGAACTGGCTAACCTGCTAAAAGTCAGCAAACTTTGGGGACAAGGAGTAACAGTGATCTGGGGGACAGCAAGGAAGACATCTTCCTGCTAAGAACCAAAGATCTGGGAATGCAAATCAAGGTTTCAAGGTGTTTAGCTGCTTTGCCATGCCACCAGAACAGGGAACCCAGTAGCTTTCCCCCAGAAAGAATTAGAACCCCCAGAAAGAATTAGAACCCCCAGAAAGAATTAGAACCCCCAGAAAGAATTAGAACCGGCTGATTCCCCCCCCCAAAAAAAGTCATGTTCACCCAGGATTTTTGCCTCCCCATTCCCAAACCGGTGGCTGTATCAATCTGTTCCAGCAAACGAAACTTAAAGATTAAAAAAAAAAATCCATTTCAACGTGAGCCTTCATGGATGACACCCCACTTTTATTTCCCCCAACATCTTTAAGGCACCTCTTCATTGCTGCTCGGTCACCCCCATTGTTCAAAAAAAGAGCATCAAGAAAAATGGCCCTTCCAAAACTTGTCTTGCCGGAAGAGAGCTTGGAGTCACCTGGACGATAGTCATGAATGACCAGTTCTGACTTAGGGCAGTCTTTTCCAAGGTCTCCTAAGTAGAGAATATATAGAAGCAGTTTATGATTCCCTTTCTCTGGGGGTGCCCTGGGACTGTGCAGCTTGCCCAAGGCCACCCAGGCTGGGTTGTTTTTTTTCACAGCTGGGAATCGAACTCCCAACCATTCCTAAACCGCTGAGCTGTCCAGCCAGCTTTCCCCATCCTAGATCGCTGATCCTTTAAACAGAGTTGGATCCTCTTCCTTCTCAGAATTATCCAGACTGACTGGTGGCAATTGTCGTCCAAAGTTTGAGGGCTTTCTCAGACTTACCTGGAGATACTGGGGATGAACTTTGGACCGGTTGGCAAGCAGAGGCACAGTAATCTACAGCCCTTCTCATAAAAAGGGGAAAGGAAGCTCCTAGTCCTCAGGGTTATGACAGACGGCTGATGTAAACTGGGACCTAGAAAGTGTCCTGTTTATTTTTTACACCTGGATTAAGTTGCACAACCCCCACGTTCTGTCTGTGCAAGTTACACAATGGTGTGTTTAGGCCGCTTCGTCTTTGTTTTCCTACTCTCTTGGATGGCGGTGTTGGGAATTACACTTCAAAGCAAGAGAATTTTTAAAAGAGAGCTAATCGCCCCGCCAAAACGCCACATAATTCCGGTGCCCATCATGTGCCCTGCCCCGGAAACAAGCAAGTCCATGCACATTCCTAAGAATGGCATCAATACCGAATATTGGGTGCATGGCGTTTTCCAGCTTGGCTGTTTTGATGTTTAATATTCATTAGCAAATTTCTAAGACTTTCCGCGAGTTTTCAAAGTACTTTGCATAAATCAACTCCTTATCCTCACAACATCCTTCTGACGTCGGCCCTTATCATCGGCCCCATTGCACAGGTTGAAAGGCTGAGGTTCAGACAAAGCGATTTGCCAGCCTGCACACAAAGGCAAGCTTCAGTCCGAAGACTATCCAGTTTCTCTCTTGGTTCATTGCCCATCCTGCTCCAAAAGGCATGTTTGCTTTCTTAGAGCAGGATATAAATTTAGGAGCTAAACATGGCACATATCTCCAACGAATTTGTCGTACTGCTCTGTGGATACCGTGTGACATGCCCTCCCGCATACCCTGGCCGCACGCAGGTTAGTTTAGGTGAAACTTTTGTGGCACCAGTGCCCACCTGCGATTTGGCTAGCCTTCCGGGTACGCTAAAGGTCAGCTCCCTTCACCGGCAGTCAGTGTGGCTGGGGATGATGGAGTCTGTAGTCTGAGGCACAGGGAGAGCGCTGGGATGCGGGAGGCTGCTATTGGCCTGAAAAACACCAGGCATCTGTTTGAGAAAGATTCACATGCCAGGAAGGGGGGTGGGAGAGAGAGGGACGGCCAGCTACCTGCCCCTCGGTGGGTCGATCTGTTTTGTGCACGCATGCCTTTCGCCTCAAGGTGCCCCCAGCTTCTGTGCACGCGAGGAAGCCTCTGCATGCGAGTCCAGGCACACGTGTCAATGGTGCACCTACCCTCTCTCTGCAATTTTTTTGCACCCATCCTCTCTATATAAAACCGCTCTGCGATGGTCCCCAAGAGCCACGATGGCATCACCAATTTAAAAATAACCCCTGACTGTCATCATGGCATTCCCGAGGCGTCAGGGTACCCGTAAGGGGAGAACCCGGCATCTCCTCTTTTGACCACCCCACCCCACCCCATGTTGATACCTGGAGGGAAATGGGGTCTCTCCCTGACCCCCAAGCCACCCGCCCACGCCGGACACCCTCTCCTCCTTCGCTTTTGACAGAGTCTCCGCCTCTTCTCCTTCCTCCTACACATCTTTCCCCCCCCAAAAAAAGGATGATCTGTCACAACAAAGCAAGGCGACAGCCGACACAAACAAACACCCACTCACTTTTTTTTGCCACCCTAGGAGAAAAAGCAAGATCGAGCCTTCCCCCCCCAATTCCCAACTTCTTGCCCTCCCCCTCAAAATCTTCGCCCCTATTTTCCCTCCTGTTGACCCACCTTGCAGGCGGCATCATCCACAAAGTCGGGAAGAAAGAAATCCCCCGGTTCTCAAAAAGGTGCCACCGTCCCCTTGAATCACAAAAGGCGCCCCCTCCAAACACAGAGGGAGAGAGAGGATGCTTTTAGAAGGGCAAATATTTCTTTTTAGTTAGGTCATCATCTCTCCGAGTCTCTCAGCCCCAAACACATCCAAACGGGCGAACCCATCCACAACACCCCATCATC
The DNA here is from genome assembly GCF_051106095.1 of Pogona vitticeps. Lineage (NCBI taxonomy): Eukaryota > Metazoa > Chordata > Lepidosauria > Squamata > Agamidae > Pogona > Pogona vitticeps. Next base: position 6,831,603 of record NC_135797.1, on the reverse strand, counting down.
CGTCCACCGTGGTGGTCACCTCGGGGCACTCGCCCCCCCTCCAGAAAAAAACAACACGCAAAAAGATGTCAAGGTGTTTACAGTTCCAAAGGATAACTCCCCACCTCCGCCGAGTCCTTTTCCCCTCCTGTTGCAAGAAAGGATAAAAACCGAGGAATCCCGGGCGTGTTTTACTCACCTGCATCACACTCTAAAGCTGAAGTCCATGGGGAGGTTGTTGCGGATCGGGGCCCGGGTGGGGGAAGGAAAGAAGAGATTTGGCGAGTGAGAAGGTGATGTTTCAAATCGAGAAAGGTCTTAAAAGCCTTCCCTTCTGGGTGCCTCGGAGGGATGGCTACGGGGGGGGGGCTTCTCTGTTATTAATATTGGGAATGAATGGAGTTGTTTCCCTAGAGGATGATGATCTCTCCTCTTGTTTTCAAACCCCCCCTCCTGTGTCCCTTTGCCCTTCTCTGCTCCGATCCTCGCAATGCGTGGCTTGATTGGGGGGGGGGGGGCTGTGGTCGTTTCCTTCCCGGGCTTTCGGACGCTGGGGGGAGAAGCTTTGGATGCCCAAGCAGGAGAAAACAGGAGCACAGAAGCAAAAGGAGGGAGGGGGAAACATCAAAGGGAGAGAGAAGAGGAAGGGTTGTAAGGGTGACATCATCGGCAGCCAATAGGAAGCCGGCCCGGCTTTCCCGGAGAATGTGACGCAACCCGGGCAGCACGTGACTCCGGCAGGCGCTTTCATTCATTGTGAAACAGGCGGCTAAATAGGCGACCCCATGGCGGGTGGGGGGGGGGAGGAGGAATGGGGGGGGAATCTATGGGGAGAGCTAGGCTTGATCTAGGGGGCAGAGCCACTTCTTTTAATTCTGGCCCTGGGCTTTTTTTAATAGCAACCTAAAACATTGTTTGTAATGCATTTTATGTCTGTATTTTTTTAAAAATTAACCTATCTCTCTTTTACTTTATTATTTATTTGTTTATTTATTTACCTACCGACTTATCTCTCTATTCCTGAGGCTGCCCTACTTTGGCCCTATAATGAGAAGGCAGGAATCTTTGGAAAAAGTCAAACCAGGCCGGGAAAGCAAGCCTTCCCTCCATCCACCGCCTGGATTTTTTGTTTTCTTGTGTTTTTTTTCTCCCCATCTTGGAGCATGGTGTTTCTTAGTCATTCATTGTCATGATTTTAAACTGTAAATTGTTATATGCTGTGTTGTTACCCGCCCAGAGTAGTCTATATGACTAGATGGGCGGGCTATAAATGTGATAGATAGATAGATAGATAGATAGATAGATAGATAGATAGATAGATAGATAGATAGATAGATAGATAGATAGATAGATCGATCGATCGATCGATCGATCGATCGATCGATCGATCGATCGATCGATATGAAAGGTTTTAGGCACCAGGGAAGTTACATGATTACTATCCTGGTAAGTTTATGTTTTATGTTATTAAAATAGGCACGTGTGAATATCAGCAACAACACACACAATAATGAGACTATACAGTAGTGACAACATTGAGCCATGCAGCTGCCTCCCTGATCTACACCTAAAATGTGAGCATAACGTGGGAAGGATGAAAGAGCCACATATTTCTTGCAGAAAAGATAAAATAGAAACATAAATTTTAAAAACGTATCATTATAGCTGGTACAATTAACTGCATTTTAATATTTGTTTTGTTAGAACCACTGGATAGCTCAGTGGCTTAGATCCTGATCCCTAAGGTCCCATCCAAAATGATGATGATTATCATCATCAGTATCATCTCAGTGCTTTCGAATTTTATTATCATACCTTGATAGTAATGAATATATTTTTGAGGGAGAGTTGAAAAAAATTAGGCTATCAATACAAGGTGTTTTTAAACAAAAAGGAATACCAACAACAATATGAACCAGTGTGATGCTTGTTGGATCATCTCATTGTTAGGAGGGGTTGTAAGGGAAACAAGAGAAAGCAGGAAATGGCCCTAAAAAGTGGATCTCGAAAACAAAAGCCCCCTGAATCAAGTACTTTAGTCAGGGTCACTTAATTATGGTTTTGTAAAATCAATGAAGGATCAAAATCCCTTTGGCTTAACCTACTTGAAGGGAGAATGGGCCAGATTAAGGGAAGAGAGAAAGCTGTCCAAGCAAATATTGGCTATAATGTTAAGATCGAACTTCTAGTTTTAGGAGCAGGATATCCCTGAACTCAGTTAAGGACAGATACCAGGAACAAGCCAGTTTGTTATTTACACTTTCCTGATAAGGTAAACAAAAAAGGCAAAATAAGGTGCCTAAACAGTAATGCATATACACAAAAACATATAATATAAATTATCAAGCAGATAACCTAAACATAAATGCTTATCGGGAATCATTAGGCTATAAATAACATTGACAAGCATGATCATGAAACATGATAAATACAAATTTACGAATAAAGAAGTAAACAATGTACAAACCCTGAGGCTTTCCAGGTGTTTTTGACTGCCGTTCCACATTTACTTTTCAACAGTTTCCTTTGGATTTTAATAATACCGTTGGGTTAACCGTACTGACTGTTGTTACTTGTTTAAACCCTGTACCCACCCCTAAAGAAATGTTTCTTTAGATGTTTCTTGTTTGGATAAACGAGCAAGCTAGCAAACAGGGCTGCGACCAAGTTAGGTAGGGTTGCTTGGATAGTGGCTCAGATTGTTATGGGATCAAGCAGTTTGTTGGGTTACCTAGAATTTAAATTTCTTTGACCAATTCTGAAAGACGGCTGTGATAAATCATGCATGGGATTTTGCTTTTAAAACCAGTTATGCTATCTTTAATGCACATGTTTGAGCCGCAACAGTGGAGGACAGGAACAATATCAGAAGTGGGTTTTTTCTCTCTCTCTCTCCTTTTTTCCTCCTCTGAGAACAGAAAGTTTGGTTCACACAAGCGGTAACACCAAATTGTCTGGATCCTCTTGGAGGGTACCATTGCATGGGGGAAGTGGCATGTTGGAATCCATGTGGCTTTTTTAAAAAAGAGGTGTTTCCCTACAGGAAATTAGCAGGTGACGGAAATGTGCTTGGTCTGCCCTCACCTGGAATCCTGTTTTTCCAGGTGCGTGGGTTTACAGGCAAATGTTGCAACACACCAGTTTCCCTCTGCAGCCTGAAGTGGATCACTCTATAAGAGAGGTTTCCTCCGTAAGCAGGTAGAGAGACATCAGGTATGTGAGCTGGCATCTGTCACAAACTTATAAAAACAACAGAGGGATGTGTGTCACAAATGAGGTTTTAAACCTGGGATCAAACTTTCAGCAAGCGATTCCAGTTCTGCTTCTTCTAGAGAGCCCAGAGCAGCATCTGCTCACGGGGGGTGCAGCCACTGGATCTGCCTCGACTGCTGCCAGGGCAAGCTAGATGTCCCCCCCCCAGAGAGGAAAACTGGCACCAGAAATTCCCACTGGCAAAGCAGGATGTTCCGTCATCAGCGGTTTATTCACACCATGCGAGGCATCCTTTGCATGTGTGAACTGGCTAACCTGCTAGAAGTCAGCAAACTTTGGGGACAAGGATCTGGGGGACAGCAAGGAAAGCATCTTCCAGCTAAGAACCAAAGATCTGGGAATGCCAATTCAAGGTTTCAAGACCGTTTAGCTGCTTTGCCATGCCACCAGAGCAGGGAACCCAGTAGCTTTCCCCCAGAAAGAATTAGAACCCCCAGCAAGAATTAGAACCCCCAGAAAGAATTAGAACCGGCTGATTCCCCCCAAAAAAAGTCATGTTCACCCAGGATTTTTGCCTCCCCAAAAATTTTTGTATTAGTCTGTTCCAGCAAATGAAATTTAAAGATTAAAACAATTCATTACAATGTGAGCCTTCACGGATGAAGGCGCAAACACACACCTTTCCCACTTTAGAACCACCGCTTGTATGCACTGACAAAACGATTGTACTGAATTTGTTTTGAGAAACAAATTAAAAATCTACAATGGAGAAATTAAGAAGGGATGCTGGGGAAGCACCATGCTGCTTTTTTTATAAAAAAAATAATCAAGCCCATTTTTTTTCCTCTCGATTTGGAAGGCCTTGCATTGCAACAGACCACACTGGTGTGATTCAACCAGGAAGCGCCTATGTAGCCGCCCTCAAAAGGATGAGTGTGTCTGTCGGTCACTGGATTCCTGTTGGCATCGTCATGCTGTCTTCAGCGCACCCTTTGGGTCTGAGGCGTCATGCGCTGGCCCTCGACAGCTTCTAGCCGGTCTCTGGGAACAATAGAGGAATGAGATCATGCTGGATCCTGGGCTTAATAATCTTATGGGCCGTGGCGGAAGGGGGAATTTTTAGATGATCACATGTATTAATTACTTCATAGGCTTCCCGTGATCTTTAAAGGGAGGGCTCTTGAGAATGGGTCTTAGTCAGAGAGGGGAAAGAATTGGTTAAAAATTAATGTATTACGCTCTTCTAGCAACCACCACCATAAAGATTTATATCTGTGATTCCTCAAGGATTCTTAAATGACCCTGAAAGAACGCTGTTAGAATATTGCCATGCTGGTGGGCCCCCCTTAAAATTTTTTTCTTATATTTCATATTTTCTTACCACCTGGGTATAAAGGTCTGCCTACACAGGATGCACGTGAAGAAAGGTATTCAAGCTGAAGAAAACAAATAAAGGTTTTTTCATCTTTAGAGTGGCCCAAAATTGTTTACTTAATTCCCCCCCACCGCAAAAAAAAGTCATCAAATACCAGCAGCGCCGATTTTGAACAACGATTCGTGGATCTTGCCGGTTTAATGGATTACAGGGCCATTCATGGAAAATTCTGATGTCCTTTTAATTGAACCCTCTCGTCAGTTAATTAACCATTTCATTCAACCATTTATTTAGTTTAACCTTTTCGTGCGTTGGATTGTTTTACATCCCCACTAAGTTGCGAATAAATGAATTAATTCATCGCTTGGCAATCTAACCTTAATGCACTTGCACTAAGGCCAATCTTTCTGAAGTCTTGTCTCTACTTTTTTTTTTTTCAAACAAGGGCAGGCCAGCTTTCTTTTTCCACCGTCCCCCCACCCAAAAACTCTGCCCCCAAATCGTTTCTGGTTGTTCACACTGCTTGGGAATTAACCCTTTGTAGCTTATTTCTCCTCCCTTGGCCGTTCTCCAAGTTAATGTTTTGGGTTGGAAGTGGTGAGATTCCAGGAACTTTCCAAAAAAAGTAACTTTTCCTAGCTCTGCCCGAAAGTCCCTTGAATCCAGCACCCCCACAGGGACCAACCTGCTGCTATTCTGAAGCCCACCAATGTCACATGAACACGGTTGATTTCAGGCACTGGTATTTCAGTTTAACACGGTTAATTTCAGAGTCAAACTGCATCTGAAGCTGGAGGTTCTGTTTAGCCATTATAAACAAGCAGCCACTGGCAGATCTATATCCACTATGAATCATCCAGTCCCTTTGGAAGCCAGCTTTAAACATCTTCTGATGACATGTCAATGCATTCTGGATTTTATTTATTTTGTCTTATATTTATATTCCAACTTTCCTCCAAACAGTTCTCACAATAACCCTGTAAGGTAGGCTGAGAAAGACCAAGGGGACCAGAGAAAAGAGTCTCACGGCCTTGAACCCGGAACTCCCACGTCCAGTGCTCTGGCCATTACGACAATGACTGGACTCCCATTGCCCAGGTCTGTGTGGGCAGTGCTCATGTTAGGGCAAAACGCAACAAAGCAGAAGCCCAAAGTGATTCTACCTGCATGGGCAAAACAATCAATTGTTCAATCTTAACTGGACAGCACTGACTGCCTAGGCATTATGCTTGGGGAACATCCAGAGACATACCCGTATTTTTCTGTATTTAAGAGTATACTTTTGTCTAAAATCTTCAGACTAAAAATTGGGGGTCGTCTTATACACGGAAGTAAGCTGAGGCGAGAACAAAAACAAGTGGAGGGGAAAGCAGGGATCAAAGCGATCCTGCAGCGCTTTGATCCCTTTTCCCCTTAATTTGCTAAGCCCCACTTAGATTTCTTAATTTTGGATTATACATGGGGACATCTTATACACAGGAAAAATACAGTAACTTTACATCACACCAGAATGTACAAGATTTCCGTTGGTGTGTGTTGAAGGAACAAGCCATGTCTCTGATCTATCTTGCACCTATGGCTGAACAATGTGACCCAACCTCTAGCATTATAGAGACCCCAAACTAACATTATCCATACCTTGTGGTATTCCATAAACTTTTGCCATGTCACATCTTCTCTTTTCCCTAATTACGTTCTTCTTCTTAATTATTCCAAAAAGTTCCACCAGGCGTCTGCTCCTTGTATTTATTTTATTTTATTATGTTTACCCCACCTTTCTTGTCGAAAAGGACCCAGGGCCGCTTACATATTTAAAAATACAATACATATGAAGAGTTAAAACCGGGAAATATATTGAAAAAGAATGAAATAAACATTATTTTTAAAATGTTAGCTGAACAGATTTAGAAGCAACAATATATAAACTATCCTGTTCATGGTCTCCTAGACCGTAGGAGGGAAAGGCTGCCGGAAAGGTCCAGTGGGAGGGAGTTCCAGAGTCTAGGAGAAGCCACAGAGAAGGCCCTCTCTCATGTTGCCACCAAATGCACCTGTGAAGGTGGTGGGACCGAGAGAAAGGCTTCCCCTGATGCTCTGAACACCCAAGCAGACTCATTGAGGGAGAGGTGATCCTCGAGAGAGCCCGGACGGAAGCCATTTAGGGTCGTATAGGTCAAAACCAGCACTTTTGAGTTGTGCCAGGAAACGGATCGACAGCCGGGGGGGGGGGAGCTGCGGTTTCAATGTTCTCAATCCTTTGTTCTCATTTCTTTGAGAAATACATTGGTGCCTCGCTAGACAGTTACCCCGCATGACAGTTTTTCCGCTAAACATTGACTTTTTGCGATCGCTATAGCGATTCACAACAGTGATTCCTATGGGGGAATTTCGCTGGACGATGTTTGGCCCCTGCTTCGCAAACCGATTTTCGCTAGACGACGATTTTGACAGCTCCCTCCGCGCTCGCAAAACGGGTGTTTTCGGGACCTAAGCTTCGCAAGACAGCGATTTAAACAGCTGATCGGCGGTTCGCGAAGCGTCTTTCCTGTGGTCGATCTTCGCTAGAAAACGACAATTCTTCCCCATTGGAATGCATTAAACAGGTTTCAATGCATTCCAATGGGGAAACGCTTTTCGCTAGACAATGATTTTGCTAAACAGCGATTTCAGTGGAACAGATTATCATCGTCTGGCGAGGCACCACTGTAATATTCTTTGTTGTCGTTGTTGCAAAACCCAGAACTCCAAACCAGGCCCCAAACATGGGTCCCATTGATTGTACAGTATATAACAGCACGGCCGTCTTGCCAGTTCTTATTTTCAGGCCCTTTCTTAGTAGTCTCTGATGTGGCGTTTTGCCCTCAGCACACATGTGCACAGGCAGAGAGAGAGAGAGAGAAGCAGAAAAATCCCCTTTTGCTCAGCCTGGAGTGTCCCAAGCGGTTGCTGCTTCCAGGCGTGGGCGAGGGAAACTCCAGCGCGAATCCCTTCTCAGCCACCGGTGGGTCACTCCCCAAACCAGACTCTGTCTCAGCACGCAGGAATGGCTGGGGCTGCGTCTGCAACAAATTTCAGCATCCTCTGCGGCTCGAAGGGGTGTTTTGTTTTGTTTTCCAGGCTGCTTTTCTTTAATGGTCGGCGGTCGTTCTTCACGGTTCCATTCTGGGTTTTAACATTGCCTGGATCCGTCGGCCTCCCGGTGAATATTGGCGGGGGGGGGAGCAGCCGTATGATGCCAGAAAAATATTTTATTCAGACGTACAAACACGGACACAATATTCCAGCGCTGAGAAAGAGGAGAGGATTGTAATCTTTATCCATGATAATTCCTAGTCTGCGTGAGCTGGTTAAACTGGGCACAAGGGTGTTATTTTCTGTCGCTGTGTGTGTGTCTCTCTCTCGCACGCGCACACCCCATGTCATTACACCCAACTTCTGCTCTGGAGTCTTAGTGAGAAGATCAGGTTTGACCCCGTTGGATCACGGAAGCTAATCTGACCAGTAGGGCCGGCCCCGCCATTATTCCGAGTGAGGAAGCTGCCTCGGGCAGCAAAGTCCTGGAGGCAGCAGTGGCTTTTTTTTCTGGAAAACTTGCTCCCCGGCCATTTGATGTTGTTGGAGTTGTGTGAACCAAACAATCTGCCTGGCATCACACCTGAATTATCGTGGTGCGCTCAGGTGGGGCAGGGCAACATCGTCCGCTCCCTGATGCTGGAGTCAAGACTCAACGGGTTTTGTGTATGTGTTTGCTTTCGTTTTCCAAGCCTCCTTTGGCTGTTTTCAGTCACCGAGAGCTAGAAATAAAACCTCCAGGTGTAAGAGTAGCCTACCTTTCCATCCCAGACTGTGTCATGCATTGTTTAAAGTGTGAGATTGGGACTTGGGAGAGTCATGTTGGTGTCCCCATTAAGGCGTGAGACTCACCAAATGTCTTTGGGTGAGTCATTAGTTCTTTCAGCTTTTGTGAGGGAAGTAGGAAGAAAAAGGGTCATGCGCACAACCACTTTGAACTAATTGGAGGAAACTAATAAGTATTTTTTAAAAAAACAGGTGGACTAGCCGATCAAGACTGGAGTCTGGGACTACCTGAAAGCATACTATTATCCAGTTTGAGAAACAGGAAGCCACTGAACTGATTTAACATCCCTCTCATGTTCTTTGTTAGCATTAGTTTACTGCTGTGTTTTAGCACAGAATGTTGTTGTTGTTGTTACATTTCCCTGTACAAACACATTGAAATCGACATTTGGCAATACAGCTGTATTTCAACAGAGCCTTGAGACATCTCAAAGATTAACCCCTCTTATTTTGCATAAGCTTTTCCAGACTGGAGCGCACGTCCATCCGATAAGGCAGGCGGCGATCCCCCCAAGCTTCTGCCCAAATAAAGCCGGTTAAGCGTTCAGGTGCCCCTAAACTCAAAAAGTTGTGTGGTTGTTGTTTTTTTTCCTGCAATGCCCTAACACAGCTGTCCCTTCCCTATATGGCATTCGTGGTTGCTTTAAAAACACAGCAGTCTTATTCATGATACGAAATTGAAGGTAGATTTTTTTCCCCAAATATTTTAGTTTTTAAAAATTGTGACGAATGTGCTTATTTCATCCTAGGTGACCCTATTTTGGCACCTTGCAAAACCTGATGACAGAAGCTTCTTGCAGACTGATAGCTCTGTGTGTGCGCTTGCACGTGCGTCCCATTGTGTCTGATGATCCCCAGAGAATGACAGACCCGGCTGGGCTTCGGCACATGGGTACCCATAAAGCCCCGCCCCTTTCCCCGCCTCCCTCTCCCCCCTCCCCCTTCAAATCAAACCATGATGTCATCGCCAGCCAATCGCCTTGCACCCCTCTGGCCCCGAATTGTAAATCTTGGCATCTATTCATTTATTTCGGTGGAAGGATCAAGAAAGAGAAAGGAGCAGCTAAGGGAGACCTGCCTCATTGTTTCCTGGTTAAAACCACCAAGGGTGGAGGCAATAAAAAGATTTATTTTGGGTGGAGAAGTAGAAGAGAAATAATTCCACAAAAAGAGATCTGTTTGCTGGGAGGCCTTTACGATTCCCTCTCACTGTTTGGAAGGGTCGGCAGGCAACATTTTGCTGTTTTTTGATTGCCTTTGTTTTCTCCCTTCCTGAACCACGATCGGGTTTCTTTCATACTGAGCAAGTTTTATAGAGAGCCCTTGTCATCACAAGCCAAACTGGAAATATATAAAATATATATGCAATATTGGCTTCAAAAGCACAGTGCCTGAGTGGTAGAGAATCTGGTGAGATGCCCGTTTGTTTCAGACTGCGTCGGCCAATTTCTGTGTCCATGAGCCAAACTAGTTTCCATGTACAAATGCAAAACTGAAATTATCCTTCGGACTTTAGAGGATTCCAATGCATCTTACATGACCAGGGAAGGCTGGGATCCGATTCACCTGTGGCCTATTCAGGCCACCTGGGTCTTTACTGAAAATGGGCAACGTCAAGATTCCTGGTCTGCTTCTTGATGTTGTTATCATATCTTTAGATCGGGTTTAGAAAGAGCCGGCCATTTCAATATAAGTGGTCTTTCCTAGAAAGACGGATTTGGGCACCTGTTTGGGATGCAGCCGATCCCAAGGTCATTTCGTGACCCTACAGAGAACTACTATCCTTCCGTGCAGATCAGCCACAATCGAACTCTGATGTCACCGCGGAAGCAGATCCACTCCAGTTTTTACTCTGAACTTTTATCACAACTCCCAGGCACTTTATCCCAAAAATAGACTCAATGGACAGGATATCTCCTTTAAAGTTCAGACTATAACCCGGAGCCGTTTCCACTGTCCCCACAACTTCAGAGGCACCGGCCTTAAGACCCGCCGGCGGGTGGGCAACCTGCAGCTCTAGCCTAGTAGGGTCGTGTGTCACGTTTCAATCTCTGCAGGCTTTTGGGTTCTCCAAAGCTACTCAACAGGTTCGATGGTAGGGGAGCTGTGTAGGAGAGAAAAAGCTTGTGTGCCCCAAAAAGGCATTTTAAGCCATACCATTTAAATATAAGTGCAAGACCTTATCAGGGCAACAGAGTAGGACCCCTGTATCTTTGGCGGATTGGTTCCAAGCCCTCCACCCAGATACTGAAAAATCTTGAATTACAGCCAAGACTGATACACAGCATGGTCTATGGCTGCCTCTAGTGGCCAGTTTTGGTCACTTCAACTTTGGAAATGTATATTCCTAGGATTGTTCTTTTCACATTTTTAATATTTTCAGATCCTAGATAAGTGCATCAGTAGATGCTGATCCTCCATCTCTACAAGGGTCCAACTGTATACCCAGGATCAGGTGACCCCGTAATATCTGCTGAAGGTGCGATCCAATGGCAGAAACTGTGCACATCTAATTGCAATGGAACAAGTTGTTTCAAGGGGGGGGCAATTTCCCTTAAAGCAACCCTTCTGTCCGACAGGGAAGCGCTCCAGCACAGCCGCCCAAATTAGAAGCTGTACAACTGGACCAAAAAGGATCAAATTCTGGTGTAGATTAGCGTCGGGCGGGACTACAAGTCCCCGTACCTTGTGTGATTGCCAGGAAACAGATTCCAGATTAGCTCTATTTACCCATGTGATCTCACTCCTAAATTTACCATCTTGGTGATCCTAACTTTAGATGGGCCCTTTTGGTCTGGTTTTTTTAAAAAAATTATTTCAGAACTATATATACATCATAATCTCAGGGCTGCAGAGCAGGAAGGGTCCCTGTGGATCATCAAGTCAAGGAGCCACCGTGGGGGATTCGAACTCCCAACCTCTGGCTCTTCAAACTTCCCATCAGGTGGAATGGGGTGGGGCTTCTTCCCTTGCAGTGTCCCCCCCCTTTGATACTGGCTCCAGACACCTAGGAAAGCCAGTGGGACCAATTTTAGGTGACACAATTGTCTGCAGTGGGGATGATGGAACAATAAGTTGTTTTTTTTTTAATTTCACCAGTGGCCGGGATCCTGTTGTCATCCCCATTAGAGTAGACCCACTGAATCAGTTGCAGGGCGGCTGGGAGCAATTCACAGGATCAGCATTTATGTAAATCCTGTGGAGTCAACAGGTCTACTTGGGTTGGGATTTTGCCCTCTGACGAAAGACCCCCCCTCCAAACAGAGAGAGAGAGAGTGGCCGTTTGCAAAGCTGGCCGATCTTGAGCATCTTTCTTTGCTCCAAGGCTAGAGAGTTAGTTTTAAAGTCTTTGGGTGCCCTAGTTTTTCCACCTGTAAAATGCTGCAGGGTATGAATAAAACAGGCTTTTCGGTACTAAAATAAACAAAACACAAGACATCCGGGAGAATGAGAACAGGAGCACTGAAGATGATTAGCCTTGTCAGGGGATGATTTAACGGTTCTGCGGTGAATTGCATTAGCTTGTTTGTTTTCAAGCCTGGTGCTTAATAGGGAAGGGGAAAAAATACATCAAGAGAGGTGCCAGACAAACGGACGAGAGGAGTCAGTTTTGAGGGTGCCTTCTTTTTAAAAAATCATGTCACTAGGAGTTCCCCTGACTTTAGAAGCAAGGGAACCTTCAGGGCAGTTTTCAAAGACGATCTGTACAGAGGGGAAATTAACCCACTCCAGAAACAGATAAGGGTGACGTCCCTTTGGCCTACTACCGGGGCCAGACTCCCCCAAACAGGGACACCGGGACCACCAGGCTGCTTATGGGATTCTGGGTTCTGTGGTCCAAAATGTGTAACTTTTCCTATCTGTGCTAGAAAGATCCCGGCCTCGTGCACAGTCTTGCCTTTAACAGGGGTGATGCATCAAAGGAAATGATGGAGAGGATGTGGAAGCCTGGGGAGGCCTCTAGCTCTGATTTTGCTAGCGGTTAGCAGGTCCCTTGGGTAGATTTAGCACCTTTAAAGTTCAAACTAAAACCCAGAGAGGATTTGCTTCTTCTGCAGCATCAGAACCCTCCATTCTCCAACAAGTAAGATGGTAAGGCCATCGAGAGCAGCCTTACATAGGAATTGGCCTCGGTTGGTTATGCCCTAATTACATCTAGATTGCTGCAGTGCGCTGTGTGTGGGGCTGCCCTTGAAGACAGTTTGGAGCTACAACTGCTAGAGAATGCGACAGCCTGGGTGTTAGGAGAGCCCACCCATTCAAACCTCGTTAACCATGGTTTGGAATTTACTAAACTGCCTAACTACTCACACATAAGCCCTGGTGAAAATCAGGTAAATACAGTAGAACCTCAGATGAATAACAACACTTTACACCGTGGCATGGTTAATTTTTTAAAAAATGAAGCCAAAATGGAGAAGTTGGGTGTGAAAAATTAAGCAACCCTTGTGATTTCATAGCTTGTAGAACCAGCTTTAGCAGCAATAACTTGAAGTCCTCGTCTTCCGTATGACGTTATCGGTCTCTCACATTATGGTGGAGGAATTTTGGCCCGCTCTTCTTTACAACGTTGCATCAGTTCATTGAGGTTTCCGGACATTTGTTTATGCGCAGCTTTCTTAAGGTCCCGCCACAGCGTTTCAGTCGGGTTGAGGTCTGGACTTCGACTGGGCAACGTCTTGATTCTTTTATTTCTTCAGACATTCTGTTGCTGATTTGCTGGTGTGCTTGGAATCGTTGTCCTGCGGCATGGCCCAATTTCGGCCAAGCTTGAGCTGTCGGACAGATGGCCTCACATTTGACTCTAGAATCATTTAGTATACAGTATTTGTGGTTGACTCACTGACTGCAAGGTGCCCAGATCCTCGGGCTGCAAAACAAGCCCAAATCATCACCTCTCCACCACAGTTGATTGACAGTTGGTAGGAGGTGTCTGTTTCTTATTTGCTGTGCATTATGGTGAAACATCTCCACTTCGGTCTCATCTGTCCGTTGTTCCAGATGTCTTGTGATGTGTCCGGATGCAACTTTGCAAACCTATGCCATGCTGCCATGCAAAGCCTCTTCTCTTTTTAGGCTTTCTCCTGGCAACCCTTCCAAACAAACCATACTTGTTCTGTCTTTTCTAATTCTACTGCTATAAACGTTAACATTTAACATGCTAAGTGAGTAGATTCTTAGATGTAACTCTTGTGTGTTTTTTTTTTTTCTTTGCAAGTTCTCTGAGCGTTGCACAGTCTGACTTTGGGGGTGAATTTGCTTGGATGTCCACTCCTGAGAAGATTGGCAACTGTCTTGAATGTTTTCCACTTGTGAATAATCTTCCTCACCGTAAAATGATGTCTTTAAATTGTTTGGAAATGGCCTTATAACTCTTCCCAGATTGATGGGCAGCAACAATTGCTTCTCTACGATCATTGTTGATGTGTTTCCTCCTTGGCATTGTGTTAACACACACCTGAATGCTCCAGACCAGCAAACTGCTAAAATTTCAGCTTTTACAGAGGTGGTCACACTTGTTGAAGGTCAGTTACTCCAGTGCATTTGGTTAGCAGAAGCCTTTTAATTCCTATGGAAGCAGTAAGGGTGTACTTAGTTTTTCACACATGGCTTTTCCATTTTGGCTTTATTTTTGTTCAGTAAATTACGACATCGTATAATATTCTCACTGGGTCTGTTTTTATATTTTTTATGATGAAGACACTGACTAAAAAAAAACAAAAACAAATGTAGCACCCTTTTGCTAATCTTCTGTTCTGGCTGCATCTTTCATTTCCATTTGGTTTTTTTAAATGTTTTTGTGGGCTTTTCTGTGTCTGGAGAAAAACTGGAGTTTCAAGTAGCAGTTTATCATCATCTTACCTTTGAACTGCAGAGCTGGGAGGGACTCTACGGATCATCGTGCCCAGCCCCTCTCAAAGAGGCCCAGGGGGGGATTTGAACACCCAACCTCTGATTCTAATAAAGCCAGAGACCTAAGCCACTGAGCTATCCGGCAGTTTATAACACTTGCAAACTACATTTTTTAAAAGTTAAACTATGTATTTATCCCTCTAGCCTGGTACAGGGGCTCAGCAAACAAACAAGCAAACCCTCCGGGATTTTGCTTAGCTATTGGTCCAGCACGAGTGAAGGGGGTGGGCGGGTGTGTATTTTCTGCTCTATTTTGGCAGGGAGTTTCCCCCAAGATCTTTTTTCTAACTGGAGATCCCTAGGAGTCTCCTTTAGGGTTACCTACACCAGCTTTCCCCAAATGGAGCCCCTCCAGAGATACTGCACTGTGAATGGCTGGGGATGATGGGAGCTGTAGTTCATCAACACAGTTCAAGGATGCCTGGTCTACACGGATGCACAGGACATGCACGGGGCTACAGAGGCGTTCCTGGAACTCCTAATTTGACAGCGCTTGGGGCTGACCTTGATCCTCCTGCATGCAAAGTAGGGGCTCTCCCCCACTGAGCTAGGCTTGGCGGAAGAAGTAGGTTTCCGAGCCGGTTTTGAGGGATGGGTTAGTGGAAGACGGTTGTGGAGGACTTAATGGCGTCCACAAACCGTGCTCACCCACTCCTCGAATTTTTAGCCAGGGCTGGCCTTTTTATAACCTCCAAAAAAAATAAAGGCTAAAGGGAAAAAAGATTGGTCCGGCTCATCCTTATCCTCCTGAAAAGTGGCTGCTGGGTAGTTCGAAACTGAAGGGCATCTATTCCAACCCACAGGAGAGGAACTGCCCTTTCAATAACTGATGAATCAATTCCACTGCCCCAGTCGGTGGCTTCTCTCGGTTCACTGGCCGCGGAGCGGAGCTGTTCCAAGAACTCCTCTTTTCCGGCCACCATGAGGTCTAGAAACTTGAAGCACGAGTCTTTTTGGTTTAAAAAAAAAACAACAAGATGCTCAGGAAGGAAAGGTGCTGAATCCCCTGTAAGGGCCCTGCCTATGAGAAGCAGCAGCTGGTCCCCCCTGGCCCGCGTCATTCTCTGCTGACGTAGGCATGTCCCCCTCGTCCTCCCCGTCTGGGGCAGGGCAGGAACCGAAGGCCTTTGCTGCGTTAGAGAACAGCACACAAAGTCTCGTTACCGAGCCCGCCGCTCAGTCGATTTCTGATGCCACTGATCTCCGTGTGCCAGGCCTCCGAGGAAAATCTATACCTCCCCCTGGGAGGTTTGCTGGCTCATCCTGGGTGCTCATGGCAACGCCGTTTCTTTATGAAAACCCCAGCGGTCCAGCGAGGAGAGGAACCAGAGTTTGCACAGCAAATCAAGACCCCCTGCGGAAGACGAGTTTTGTGCACAGTGTGTGGTGCTCAAAGAGTGTTGGGTTAGAATTTGGGAAATCCAGGTTTTCAAGTCGCCACAGAACCTGGAAATTAACCCTGGGAACTTCCCCGCGCTCCATCTAAACCACTGAGCTATCCAGCCGTTCTGTATTGGGGCACATCCAGATGGAGGGCTCCAGATGTTTGCCTCTCCCCTTGCATTTAGAAGTTGAGAACGATCGTAGAGTCATAGGATGATGTATAAGGTAGGAATCCAAGCTAAAGTATATCTGAGGGATGTTTATTTTTGTTCTTGAATTTTTTTTTTGTCCCCAATGTTGGAGAGTTCACCACTTCCCAAGGTAACTGGTTCCATTGTCATACTGCTTTAACAGTTTGTACATTTTTCCTGATTTTCAGCTGCAAGCTGGCTTCCTGGGACATGAGCCCATCATGATGTGTCCTGCATTTTAGGATGACTGAGAGAAGATCCCGACTCTCCTCTTTACAACAGTCTTCCCTGCTCAGTCTCCTGTTCTCAAAGCTAAATATGCCCAGTTTTTTTTTCTCTCATTCTTGGGCTTGGTTTCCAGTCCCCTGATCCTCCTTGTTGCCCTCCTCTGAAACTGATGGGTCACCTGCATACCAGGTTCCAGGATCATCAGCTGATGATCATCATCACCCACGTGGCAAGCTCCTTTCAGCTATTAAGCTCCTTTCAGCCAAACCAGTTAGGCAAGCATGCTAGAAAAACAGCATGTAGGCAGTCCTGCAGGAGATCAAAAGCCCAGACCTTTCTCAGCTGCTAGAGAGAGTGTGACATCATCTCTATGACATCATCAGCCCATCCCGACACCACCACCACCCCGCACTGCTGGCTTCCCTGTACCCTCTCAATTTATCTGCAATCTGGAACCAGTTTTTCCAGGAAGGGTGTGTTGTGACAAGCCATCCCTGTTATAATGCCAGATATTTGATGGTAGTTTGGGTCATAACTGGGAAGTTAGGAGTCATTAATGTTACAAAAGAGCTGTTTCCTTATTTATTGATATGGCCAGATCTGGCAGCCTTCCTCTTTTGGACTCTTCTTATGGCACGGGCTGGTTGTGGGGACAGCCATAGTGAGCGCTTGAACTTGGGACTTCCAAATTTAGCACTGTATTACTGCATCTAAAGACTTTAAAGAATTAATAACTAAAAGAATTAATTAAAATGCCAATCACTTTCTTTTTGGAACTCAGTCTCACCTATCTGGATATCTAACTCAAACCATCTTTCTTTCTTGATTTGTATCAGAGCATTGCACAACTTAAAATTATGGGCATATATGACATTTAGGTAAAATTAAAAACTAATTAAAATATCAAGATGATTAGACTATTTTTGACCAGAAGTGGGCTATTTCAGTAGTGTTATCTCAACTGTTTGCTAGATCTTCCTTTGTATACAGAGTTGGGCATAATGACATGCGCCTAAGTGCTGCATTCATTGAATTTCTCCACAGTCACAGAAAATTTATCCTGTAAACCCTGTGGAATTAGAAATGGCCTTGCCTTCTACTGCATGTTTGGACTGGCCTTGGAAAGAACCTTAAGGCCATCTAGTCTAACCTGCAGTAGAGGAAACTCCCATCCAATAACTAAAGAATCAACTCAGTGGCTTGACTGCAACAAAATGTTGCAGTATGGAAGTGCTTCTGTTCAAAAACATTGTCCAAAACATGCCATCTTATTTTTTTTTCCCTCTCCCCTTCCCTTTCTGTTTATCAGGTGGGATTCTGCACTGTTATCTCTCCGCTGCAAAATAGTCCTTACCCTTGGAAACCTTATTGTTCTCCCAAAGCCCATTAACAACTCGATTTTGTGCCTGTGTGGGTTACATAACCAATGACATTCCATGCTTGAACCTCAGATATAAAGAGAATTAAGAGGCTCTCGATCCAATTGTTGGTCCCAGCCACCGTAGACCCATAGAGTCAAGGGGACTTACATTAGTGCTAATTTAATAAGCATTGTTAATTCAGGACTGCCTTAATTCTGGGCTTAAGTCTGAGCTATAGTTTATTTTCAAGATTTTACTGTTACCCAATGTAGAACTGCTGGATAGCTCAGCAGTCTGGTTGGGAGCTCATAATAATAATAATAATAAGAAGAATAAGAATAATAAGAATAAGAATAATAATAATAATAATAATAATAATAATAATAATAATAAGAAGAAGAAGAAGAAGAAGAAGAAGAAGAAGAAGAAGAAGAAGAATTATTATTGTTGTTGTTGTTCTTGTTGTTGTTGTTGTTGTTCTTCTTCTTCTTCTTCTTCTTCTTCTTCTTCTTCTTCTTATTATTATTATTATTATTATTATTATTATTATTATTATTATTATTACTTCACTTTTTATTTTGCAAATTATCTTATTTTTTATATTCCTCTGCAGATCATATTCATTGCATCCTCCCTCTCTTGAGTAGTTTGATGCAGTATACTTTTTTCTTTAATCTTTAGGTTCCACTGAACGGAAACTTCACACGGGAGTTTCTTGGTGAACCATAATTATTTTGAGTATCCAATTAGTATTTGCCTGGAAGCTTCTCTGTTTCACTTTTCCTTTATGGGCCGGCTGTTGCAAGTTGATCTTTCCCTTTAGTTACAACACGGTATCAAAACTTTAGCACAGACAGGGGGCGGTTACTTTTCAGGATAACAAGACCCAGTATCCTGCAACCAGCAAAATTCATTGGAAAGGTGCCTAAATGATTTTGTAAGGCATTGACAGTGGGTGGGAGGTAGAAGGAAGAATCAAAAACTCAATTTTGAAATAGCAAACCCAGATTTCCAAGCACTTTGTAAAAGGGCTTGTGAAAAAACTAGCCATAATAAATGCCCTTAGCCGATTCCTAGAGAAGCAGAACTATTTCAGGAGTTTTACACAAGAACTTTTAAAAAAAATTCCTTCCCAGAACTTAAGAATGCTCTGAAGGTTCAGCAGGTGACTCAAAAACACAGTGAAATCAAACTCCTCTTTGTCTCCACCGATTCTATACCGGGAACTGTCCGTTTCTGGCACGGAGAGGACCCTCGTTGCCATCATACAGGTGCAAAAGATCAGGAGCCTCTTACATTAAAAAAACAACAACAATTGGCAACCCTAATACTGTACAGCATTCACAGGGCTAAACACAGAGGAATTCTAAACCCACCCTTTTAAGAACTGAGCAGGCAAAGATCTGGGGTGGCCAAATCTTCTCTCACCCCAGTCCGAACGCTTCTCATCTCATATTCTTCGCGTTCCACGTATGGAGAAATAAGCAGGTTGGGGTAAGATCTTATTTTTAAAAAACTAATGTTTTTTCCATCGTTGCCACTCTCACCTCCAGCGTGTGGAACGTTTGATCCCCTTCCCACCCGCCTGTTCTTAGTCGTGTTAGAAGCGTGCAACATCGTCCCCTACCTGGCATTCTTGCGTCTGAGGCACATGGGCTTGGTGAGCAGCCCGGAGGGGTGCTGGAGACCGGGGGGGGGCGGAGGAGGGCTGCGTCTCGCCCCCGGCGGATGCCACCCGAACCCACCTGCCCTTTGACCTCAGTCGAAGGCAGAGGTGGCCAGGACTTTGCTTCAGGTGGCCGACGCAGCCACGGAGCAGGAGGCGATGCTGGCGCGCTTCGGCGGCCCACACGGTCATCGCCGCCACCCTGTCCTCTCTAATGGGTATTGACAGGCGGAGGGAGAGGGAGCCCGGCCGAGCCTGTTAGCCACCTGACCTTCCCCCGGGGGCCCTTTTTGGCCCAGCTCTCTCTTGCTCCATCCATTAGCAAAAGGCAAGGGCTTGCCGGAGAGCAAGCCCCACACAAGGAGGGTGGAACTGAGGAGACCAGGGGGGGCAGGTTGCCACCTGCCCTGCCTGCTACGGCCGAACCTGAGAGGCAGCGTGTCGCAGTGGTTAGAGAACCTGGCTATGAAATGCCAGCTCGAATCCCCATTGAACCTTGAAGCTTATAGGGTGACCTTAGGCAGCTTGCTTTCTCCATCTCTTTCCCCTTCTTCTTCTGCCTCTCTTTCTCATACAGTGGTGCCTCGCTCGACAGTTACCCTGCATGACAGTTTTTTCGCTAGACATTGACTTTTTGCGATCGCTATAGCGATTTGCAAAACAGTGATTCCTAGGGGGGATTTTCGCTGGACAATGTTTGGTCCCTGCTTCACAAACCAATTTTTGCTAGATGACAATTTGCTTTTCGCTAGTCAATGATTTCGCTAGACTGCGATTTCAGTGGAACGGGTTATCATCGTCTAGCGAGGCACCACTTGTATCTTAAATTAGTTCATGATTATTCATAATTTACACTAAGGGAAAGTTCCTATTCCCCCCTCGCCACATTGTATATAATCGTTACAATTAAAGTCTTCTAGAAAGGGTTCAGGCGGGAAATTTTGGCCCTTGAGACCATTTAGATTTCAACTCCCAGACAGCACAGCTGGCCTAGCTATTGTGAGGGATTATGGAAGCTGTAGTCCAAAAACCTAGGACATCCATGAAGCTCACCAAATGATCGTGGGGCCCTTTGCTCTCGTTTCCTACCTTGGCCTAACTTGCAGGGTCGTTGGGGATGAAGTGGGGAGGGGGGGAAAGCCGTGACCGTGGTCGGCTGTGCTCACAAAAAGAAAGGAAGGACATAAATGGAAGGAATAAATGCAAATAAGTCTTAAAAGGGTATGTGAGTGTGCAGGAGATAAACAAGGGCTTCTAACTCCAAATTAGTGCCGCAAATTATCCCCTTGAATTTCTAGGACAAAAAATTGAGAAAGTGGCATAACCATGCCAGGAAAAGTGGAAAGGCAGCAGGAGAAGAGGAGAAATAGATGTGAGATGGATCAACTCCCTAAAAGAAGCCATGACCTGGGATTTTAAAGAGCTGAGCAGGGCAGCTCAGGACAGGACCTTTCGGAAATCACTCGGTCTTGGGGTCACCATAAGACAGCATAAAGCAGCAGCAACAGGCATAAACAGGAGTGGGTTTTTAAAGGGAGGGTAGACAGCGACCTCCATTCAGTGCCATTCCTCTCTAAAACCAGTTCTTGGACTCATCCAACATTGTCCACTAGGACAGATCTGCTGTGCTAGAAACAACCGTTTGTTTTCGATGATATGGACACGCATCTTGCACATTTCGGGAATAATATTACAGTACTGTATAGTGTATTCCCCTTTTTTTCCAGATGGACTGTAGAATAGATAGCTGGCCTTTTAAGAAAGGTTCTGCCACCTGGTGGTCAATGGGTGGCACTACAAATTTATCACGCTTTCGTCATCATGGCCATCATCATGGCGGAGGAAGGGGAGATCCTTGTACAAAATCCCGAAACGAGGTTTAGGGAATCACCTCTTCGGCCCACGAAGGATCTCCGGTTAGCTTTCAGGGACTGCAGGCCTCTTTGTCAAACTGGGCACTTGCTGGGCCAGGCGAGGAGAGAAAATGGACCTGAACCTGCCACGGAGATCAACAACGCTCAGCCCCATGATCAACAACCCTGTGAAACTCACAAGCTGGCCTGTTTTTTAAAGAGATATTAGAGGTGAAATAAAAGTATCCTTCACCATTTTTTTAAAAAAAATGTTTTTGATTGCAGTAGCAGCAGAAACAGCACCGGCTCTCGTTACCATCCTCATCATTTGCAAAGCATCTCGTGACATCCTAAAGATCACAGTGCAAGCTTCTCGACCCCACAGTGCGGCTTTTGCTGCAACACAACATGCCCACACGGACAACCCTTATTCTTGTTTTGTTTTTTTTCTATCTTGAGAGCCTTCAACAGCAATCAACGTATTAGAATATAAAACAGAATTTTTAAAAAATATAAACATGCCCCAAATCTACAAAACTCAAATCATCTGTTTCAGCAATAAAAACAAGACCCTGCAATCTTTCGCCCCTCTTCCCTCCCCCCCCCACCGCCGTCCTTAGAAATGATGTTCTCAGGTTTTAATACAGTTCCAGAATTAGGAAGAGATCTTATTATTTCCCGGTGCTTGCACAGAACTGTCAGCGTTCCAAACTTCAGTAGAAAAGAGGCCAGACTATGGGGTTGTTGTGTTTTTTTTCCTCCCTTTTCTTTTGGCATCTCGTTGTAGCTGTTGGCTTCAGTGCTGTATCATGTTGAATCCCACCCAGGAGAGGCGTCTAACTCCATTTCTTGGGGGGGGGGGATGGCAGCATGCATCCATAAAATGTTTTAGTTCTGAACTTTAAAAGAGCTTATTCAAGCTGTTAAACCACCCCCCCCTTCTGGGGCTGGGGTTCAGCTCCTCGGACGGCTTCTTCCAAGTTCGGACCGAAACCTGGAGCCGGTCTCCCACTTCTGCAAAATTGGTCACTAGCTCTAATCAACATCATCATCATCATCATATTAGAACTGCAATGCTAGAAGGGAATCATCCAGCCCGGCCACTGTCAAAGAGGCACAGAGGGAATGGAATTCTGAACCTCTGGCTCTGATCCCTAAACCACGGAGCTACCCAGCAGTTAAGCGATCTCACTGCTAAACGACGTTGCTGCCAGACAGCCTAGCGAGGGCAGTTTTTGGGGAAAGATACCTGGAAGCTGCCCATATGCCTCTCAAGCAAAGAGAGGGAGGAGGAAAATAGGGTGGTCCTCTGGGTGCTGTTAGATCCTGGCTCCCACCAGCCCTAGGCGGAATAGCTAATGGCCAAGGACGATATGAGCCAAAATCCTACATTCTATTACAGCTTCGAGGAGATAAGACGGTGGCTCGCTTAAAGAGCATTGACGCTCTTCAGCTCCCAGGTGTATTTGCCAGCATTTCTAGTTTAGAAGGGTTCAGATTCAGATTCAGAGCCGGACCAGTTCCACACGGAACCTGCCTGTCTTGTGTTTCCCTTCCAGGGAGAAGCAGGTAGGGGTGGCGTCCACGTTGAAGGCAGGCGAGTTTGCCTGTCTTCATCAGGAAACATCTACAGAAAGCATCCCATTTTAGTTACGGCTCCGGTCAAAATTTCAATGATGCGAAAGGGCCGTTCTCTCTTTGAGATCCGGGGAGCAGCCGCCAGCCAGAACAGGCAAGGCAGGCCTGATATGAAGCAGACTGTTGTTTTCTTAACGACAAAAGCCGGTGAAAAACCCCTCAGCAAAGGGGGATAATAATCCAGTGTTGTTCCAGGTTTTGGAATGTTTACAGCTGCAGGGTAAATGTAAAGGTTCCCCTTGACAAGTTTTGTCCAGTAGGGGGCGGTACTCATCCCCGTTTCCAAGCCATAGAGCCAGCGTTTTTGTCCGAAGACAATCTTCCATGGTCACATGGCCAGTGCAACTTAGACACGGAACGCTGTTACCTTCCCACAAAGGTGGTCCCTATTTATCTACTTACATTTGCATGCTTTCGAACCGCTAGGTTGGCGGGAGCTGGGACAAGCGACGGGCGCTCACTCCGTCGCATGGATTCGAACTTACGACTGCTTGGGCTTCTGACCCTGCAGCACAGGCTTCTGCGGTTTAGCCCACAGCGCCACCACGTCCCTACAGTTGCAGGGTACAACTCCCTAAACCGTGCTAACGACTGTCTGGAAGGATCTGGGATTTATAGTCTTTAAAAAATGTTAGTTTTCTGAACGCAAATCTGCCGTGGGTCATGTGCAGTGGGTTTGGCGAAAGCTCAAAGCGCATGCCACTTTTTCCTTTGTCCCCCTTTCTCCCCAGGTCTGTGACACCTGCCGTCGTGGGGCGACCGCTTCATCTCGCCTAATGGTAGGGCCGGCCACCTCTGTCTCCTGCTTCTTCGGTGTTCTGTGGGAGAGGAGAGAGAAAAAGCACCTCTCCCGCAGTGATTTAAGTGTACAGTTTGCGGAAAGGCTTTTTGAAATCACATGGTGGACCCTTGGCTGCAAACCCATATGCAAATTTAAATCAATTAAAACATAAGCCTACCCAGGAAGGATCTTTTTAATTGGAGATGTTGTGCATTTCCTCGTCCTTTTGTGCTTCGGAACGATTTTTTTCCCCTCTTGCAAAATACCACACGTGTCAGGGAGATCACCTACGCGGATTTTCACAATTCTCGCGCCATCTGTTGTACACCCGGCCACATGACTAAGTGCACAACCAGGGCAGATCCGAGCACACAACAGACAGCTGGCTTCGTCACGTACTGTGGAAACCCATCGAGGCCCTAGCCGCCCTCTTCATTTAATTGAGTTTTAATATTATGGACCCTTTTGGCCTCATCTGTTTTTAGTTCAGATTGTGACCCTTCTCTGGATCCTGCATTGGGAGGAAGGAGGGAAATAAAATAAAATGCTTTGTTGTTGTTTAGTCGTGTCCGATTCTTCGTGACCCCCATGGACCAGAGAGCACGTCAAGGCCCTCCTGTCTTCCACTCCCTTCCGGAGTTGGGTCAAATTCATGTTGGTTGCTTCAGCGACACTGTTAATAAAATGCTAATATTTCTTTAACAAGATGATCATCCAGTTGTAACGCTAAGGCTACAACCGTACAGTCACTTATTTGGGAATAAAATGCATTGAAATCAGAAATGGTGGGAAGTTTGGACCACGGTGGCCAAAATACCCCACCAATTTCTGGCTGAAATTGAATTAAGGCGACTTATTTACCCTCCGCCTAAGGAGGCATGAGGTCACTCCCTCCTGCAAGGGAGGGTGCTCGCCTTATTGCAGCACCCTCGCTCTCCACCAGGAGGCACTGCAGAACTGCTTATTTCCCTCCTTCGGTGATTGAGGGACCAGCAGGCAATTTTTAGGATCAGAGCTGGCAGCATCTTGCATTCAGCTACACACTTTTTCTCCCACTGCATAATTTCCCACCCACCTTGTTAGCAACTCTTATGTGTGAGTTCCTTCTGCAAGAACACTGGAAGGGGCAAGGTGTGGATCCTGGGATGACAAGAGGCCAGGGGGAAAAAAATTAACAAAGCTGGAGAAAATAGTTATTTTCCGGGGCTGTCACTCCATCTGGGTGGGTGGGGGGGCAATCTGGGGGCTCAGTGGCTGCACAAAATACTTTCGGTGTTCTCAAACAATACTCAGGTGCAACTGCCTAAGCAGAGCAATATTTAAATCCTGTACAAGAGGCTAGACCCATCCTCTTAACTATTAGCTTTATTTGTTTGTTTAAAATATTTGAAACCCAACTTTCTCGTTAAAGGCACCTTACAAAATTAAAATACCATATTTGAAGCTAAAAACAGGCAAATACATTGATTTTAACCCAAAAAAAGTGCATCTTCTTTAAGAAGACATATTGGAGGAAAATACACATACTGGGAGTACAGGAACAGCTTTTATATATTTCACGTGTTCTCAGCACTTCAGTGTCCATGTCTTTCTTATGAGCCTGCCAATGCCCTTGTAAGGTAGGGTTATATATCTTGGTCTCTTAGCAGAAGAACCACAGTAACCATCATCTCCAAAATGGGTGGGTGGGAGACAGAGAATTTCTGGAAGCCTTTATAAGTGGCAATTCATGCTTTAAAGGCTATGTAGCTTTTTATTTTCTCCAACAGCAAAATAATCCATTCACTGCAAACTGGAAGAGTCTTTATTTTGTCTCTGTTTTTTTCCACTGGGGGCCGGTGGACCCAACCACAGTGGGTCACAGAGGCAGGTAATTGACCCATTGCTCCCTGGAGTTTGTCTGCGTATGAGAATCACCTAAGCTGAAGAATGCTGGGCAACTCATTTTTTCAGTATTTAGGATTCTCCTATTGTGTTAAACCCGGTTTAATCCCCAAACCCCACCCACACTCGTGTACACTCCATCATTCCCCACCCTTCATGTTGCTTGTAAAGTATCACTTTTATTTTACCTTTATTAACAGGCTGAAATCCTGTTGTGCAGTTACGCAAACAGCTTAACTTTAGAAAACAAATTGCTGTAAGCCAAGAAATTTTTATCTGTTGCTTACCAGATAGGTCCGCAGAGTTTTTTTTTTTTAACTTATAGCAATTTGCTTTCCAAGTTTATGCTGTTTGCGTAACTGCACAACAGGATTTGAGCCATTTGTTCCAAACTCTAGTCGGTAGTGGTGTTATGTGCTAGTATTTGTACATTTCTGTTCCATATTTCTCAAGGCTGTGTTTCTGAGGTTTTCTAGATAGACGCCTATCCTAGTGCTAAAAAATGAAGAAAAAGAAGACCAGACCTTTTTAGCTTTAGAAACATTGTTCCATCGTGTGCACCAAAGGCGGCTTCTTAAGGACTTCCATTCTGGATATCTTGTGGGTTGTTTTGTTTTCCCAATGAAAATGGAACTACAAGCTGTTGGCTGCAAACTTTGCTGATTTCAAAATATTGCATTCAGTATATCATCTTCCCTGGTTTTTAGCAATAAATATTTTTCCTTCACTGTATTGGACATATTTATATTCTGCTTTTCTTCCAGCAAGTCGCCTGCTTTTAGCCTTATAACAATCTTGTTCAGGCTGATAGACAAGTGATCAGCGAGAAGTCCTCTGCTAAATTTCATGATTGAAAATGGACTTGAACCTGAGCTTAGATCTCCTAAGTTCTCAGTTACACACTGTAAATGTTACTTTATTCTAACTTTCAGTGCTGGGATACAGACTTTGTCACAGACTCATTAGAAAAGACAGTAATGCGGGGAACAGTTGAAGACCACAGGAGCAGACGAAGACAACCAGACACGAGATGGAACAAATCAATAACGGAAACCACAGTCTTGACTTTCCAGAGATCACGAGCTCATAGGGTTGCCATGAGTTGAGAGCAAATTGATGGTACATAGCAACAACAACAATAAACAGGTTTTTCGAGACCTGTGAGATGTTCAAGGAGCGGCTTAACGCTCCTGTCCACCAGTGAGTGTCCATGGCAAAGTGGGGATTTGAACACAGATCTCCTGAGTCTTAGACCAAGACTATATTCATTACACTTCATTGTCCTTCTCTTTACTTGGGGATGGAACATGGCCATGCTGGCTGGGGAATTCTAGTTGTAGTTACAAAACCAAAAAAAATACTGTCCCCATCTCTAGTTTGGACAGAACCTGGGCATGTAAGTACCACTTCTAGAATCTCCAGCTTGCGGTGGCGATTCAAAAACAACAGGTTGTAAAGTTTTAGGCTGTGGTCTGAGGGAGATCCAGATTCTATATCCCATGGAGCCATAAAACACAGTTGCATTGAAGAGGTTGTGCTTGTTTTAATTCCAGAGTTGATGTTATGAGGATGAAGTGAGGAGAGGAAACTGTGCACACCTCTTCAAGCTCACAGTCGGGAAGGGACATAATAATAAACAACCCACTTTTCCTCGCTTCCACCTTTCCCACCTTGGGAGCAGGAAATTCAAGCTTCCTTATAAAAAATGTTTGTGAACATTCCTAGGCAGAGCACGTTCTGTTCGCTTCGCGCTTCGACAAGCCTAAAGGCATTCGGCTATTTCCGGTCCCGCTCGGCTATTTCCGAACTTCTCTTTTGGCCACAGGCTTCCGGGTGTCGCCCCTGGGCGTGCTCGGCTCCCCTCTCCGGTATTAAAGCCGCAGGCCCCGCCCCTTTTCCAACGACCAATCAACTCTCAGTTGGCTCCCTCGGCTTTTTCCGCGCACCGTGGGAAGCAGAGTCGGCTTCGCGTTCGGGTGTTTCCGCCCAACCAATGAGACGGGCCGGGTGGCGGCGGCGGCGAGGCGTGCCAAGCCGCGGCTGTTGTCGAGGCTCGCTTCGGCAGTTTCCGGAAGGCAGGCGGAACTTCCCGAAACCCGGCAGAGGCGGCCATGTTGGGAGCCGCTGCTGTGTGAAGCCGAGGGGGCAGCCAGCGGAGCTTCGGGCACCGGCGGGGAAGGGGGGGAAAAAAAAACGGTGTCCGAGCCCGGCTGGGGAGCCTCGGCAGGATTTGGAGGCTGCCCACCGACCCGAGTCTGGCTTCAGGACCTCAAATTTCCTCACTTGGGATTTTTCGACCCTTGCGGCCTGGGCCCTAGCGCCTCATCCTCGGCCTCTCGTGATCTGTCAAGCCGGGCTTGCCCTCCCCTAAGCCGGCGGGAGTGGGGGGACCCTCCCATGTGGTGCCTTCCGACGTCGCATTGAGCGCCCACTTCTCCTCATGCTGGTGGCCTGGCCGCCCCCCTCGCCGTGAGGAGGAGGAAGAGGAGGAGGAGGAAGAGGAGGAAGAGGAACCGACCCCTTTCCAGCTGGGTCAGGGGAGTAGGAGTAGGGGGGGAAAGGAGTTTGAGCAGCTGGGGGGACCCCCCCTCAGCCCCTTGCAAGAGGGCACCATGTCGAACAGCGGCCGGAGCCCCCTGCCCACCCTCAGCGAGAACACGGAACAGGTAATTCGGGGCGGGGGGAGAAGGGAAGAAAGCCATTTCATTTGGGGGAGGAATTGGGGGGGTACTCCTGTAATCCTCTTCCAAAAAATAGGATGTGTGTTTGGGGGTGGGGGGTGTTTTTGCATCCCGCACGTGCGTGTGGCTTGTGTGGATGCTCTTGTTTTTTTTGGGGGGGTTTTACAACCCATCCCCTCCTGCCCACTCGTGCAGAAATCTCAGCCCAGAGAATCATGCCCCTTTTTCCTTTCCTTCCCCCCCTCTCCTCCGCCTTTCCTTTTCTTCCTGTCATCGCGATGGAGGGAGGTGGGGAAAAAAATCTTTCTCCCCCCCCATCGCAGCCTGCTTGTTTGCAGGGTGTGTGTGGGGGGGGTTTTGCAGAGGGAAGGCAGAAAAAAAAACTGGAGCGAGGCCAGTTGAAAAGCCGAGAAAGGAAAAACTGCTCCTTAAAAAAAAGAGCACACAGGTGTCAATCCTGCCTGGGAAGCCGGAGGGAAGGATCCTGTCTTAAGAGTGGCATGGATGGGAGAATCCAGCTGGGCAGATGGGGCTGACTCTCTCTCTCTCCTCCCCACCACTTCCATCATCTCTGCAGCAGGAGGGTGGGAAAAGCCTCAGGCTTATTGCCACCTCTTTTTAACTGTCTCTACTCCTGCACTTTTTAAAGAGCAACTCCCTGATGCACCCAGAAAAGGTAGCGGAGGAAATATTGTACTGTTCTGGCCATTCAGCAAAGTTCCACCTGCTGTATTTTTCATGTGCTTCTCCAGATGCAGGGAAAGACCACAATTTTTTTTAAACCTTTCCCTTATCATAGTGGTTCAGAGATGGGAGGGGAAAAAAAATCATATCTGGGTCTTTCCTCTTGCTTAGAAATGCTCACTCTGTTTCCTGGAAGACCACCTGTCATGATTTTTAAAACTGGGTTTTACTTTGCTTTTGTGCTGTCTCTCAACAGCAGACCTTTGCTTTTTTTTATGCAAGAAGAAAGATTGAGCTTGCTTTCTAAAAATCCCTATGTATTAGGTTTTTCAAAGTCCCTATGTATTAGGTTCTTACTTTAAAGAAAGAAAGAAAGAAAAAGAAAGAAAGAAAGAAAAAGCACAGGAGCAGGGCTGGCAAATGGATCTGCCCTAGAAGTGAACTTCTGGAATGAAGAAGGAAAAAGGCCAGGGAGGTGATTTTTTTTTGGCCCACCTTTATTTATTTATTTATGTTTATTGAAAATATCTGTACCCCACCTTCATCTTTAAAAGGACCCAAGGTGGCAACACCTAGAAGGGTTGCAGAAGCACCAGGAATTTGGGATGGAGGGAGGGACTTGGAGTTTCTCCCTCTTGAATATGCAGGACACGATCAGGATTGCTTTGACGAATGGTTGGGGAAGCAGCCAACCAGGTTCTGGGGTGAAGGAAGTAGATACTCAACTTTAGGGGAGGTGAAGATGATGGGGAATTCCACTGCCCCTCTCTCTCTTTGAAAGAAGTGCTTTCAGGGGAGAGGGGGGGGCAAGAACAGGGCTTGCTCAGACAGGATTCCTCTACTGGCCCTGCCTCTTATATGTATAGATTTGGGGGAATACATGTGTTCACTTGTTGGCTGGAGTGGAAAGGCAGTGGATGGAGCGAGAGACTGAATTGGGAGCCAGGGTTAATGGGTGTCCATTTAAGAGAGATCTTACATTTTATGCCAGGAGATTAATATTGTTGACGTGTCTATCCCTTCCTCTGTATGTGTGTGTGTGTAATAGGGGATGATGCTGTGAGAGGCACTGGGGAAGCCACTGCATATAAAGAGGGGTGGGGGATGCCAGAGGTTGGAAGAGAACCACAGAAGAATAGTTCTCTTTCCCTCCAGTCTTCCTCCCCCCCCCAACCCTTTGCTCCACTTACATGTCTGTAATGCAAGGGGGGGAGGCACATCTCTAATTTCCATGCTTCTCTTTGAATTGTTATTTGAACTGTGCAGGTTGCTTGTCAGTGAAGCAGGAAGATGATGGCCCATTTTCTGGCATGCAGATAGGAGAACTGAATCCACCAAGTGTGTGAGGAAGAATTTTTTCTGTCATTTAGAATGATGGCTACTTGATTGCAAAGGCCCTGCTCTATGAGGGGTATATATTTCAGGGATGCTCTGCTTGACTCTCATGAAAGCGTGTGCTTTTGTAGGACATGCATTTGAACATTTAGGGGCTGTGCATTGGCCAGAAAGGCAGAGGAGTCTATCAGCACCTCACTGGAGACCATACACCTGTGTTTCTGTACGTGAAGGTTTATCATTTCCTGAGGCGTGCCCTGAAGAAGTTTTATCCTAAAGTTAAAGACTCTGGTGTCTCTGGCCTTAAGAGATAGGGTTCCTGCTTGACGAGGCGCTTCCTCGTTTGCAGGACATCTCGGTTCCTCTTGGTCATGCCCAGTTCTTAAGTAACAGCTGCTGTGTTGCAAGTGCTCTACCCATCAGTAATTGTTACCCCATCGGATGGGATGCCTATATTGTAGCTGGAGGGCAGGATGACTTCGCTAATGCTGTCTGTAGTGGGTGCAAGTGAGGTGTGCAGCTTGGGACTAACTACATAGCTCTCATTCCCAACACAACCATTATACTATAGACAAGTATGGATATAAATGTTGTTGTGATTCTGTATCCTGTTGTTCCATGGTAGACGTTAAGGTGGTGTCCCTAATGTTCCCATGAGATACCTTTTCCCAAACCAAAATCTTCCTAGCTTCAGTGAGATTGCTAGATCCTGAACATTCAACCTATATGCCCCCCACATACATGCTCCCCGTCCACATATGCCTGTCCACATGTCTCCGGATCTACAGGCATCCTAATATCCAGTGAATCTATTTCTTTATATATGTGTACATCTTCAGGCTAATCCAGTGGTGTTGCTAACTAAGCAGTACTGGAAAGCTGCTGTTTGTCTGTGTAAGTAGTTTTGGGATTAGATGGGTGAAGAGTCTGAAGCCTTTCCCCACTTCAGGGATCCATATTAGACTACAACTCCCATCATTCATGACCTTTGGCCATGCTGGCTAGGAGTTTATGAGAATTTTAGTCCTTGCTCATCTGGGTGGAGAAAGACTGGTTTTCAGAGGCTTCCAGACAGAACTCCTAATGTCAGTGACAGAATCCTGGGTTTGGAACCGTCCACTTACTTTAGTATTGGGAGCTGATCACTTGTTAATACCTATTGTGGTGTAGTGGATAGAGTGATGGACTAGGGCTCAGGGGGCCTAGATTCAAATCCCCAGTCAGCCATGAAAAGTCACCTGGGGTGTAGAACTGATAACCCACTCCTTAAATATCTCATTTACGTTGACAGCTTTGCCATAAGTCAGTTCCAACTTGATGGGATATAACAACGAGCTGATTACTTAGCTTAGGATAGGCATTTTGAGGGTCTATAGAGGCTTTGGAATATGTTTGCCAGAGTCTCTGACCACTGGCTGTATCAGTTCTGTACTGCGTAGTGAGTGTTAAAGAAAGACATTACAGTCTTTCACTGGTGGAAGAACTTCTTCTTTGAGTGGATAGTGTGGAAATGCCTTGAGGATAAGGTGGTTGCAGCCAGAAGATGATAATTGTCCCTGTATTTGGATAGTCATGTATGTGACAGTTGATCCCTCGGATGGTATAGCTCTTCTAGGAGTCATAAGTTGATGAGTGTTTTCTGTATGCCATTTAAGAGGAGAGCTGAGTGCAGGGTGGATTTGATTTAAACATTGGGGGTTTTACTATTTAAATCAAATAATTGATTTTAAAAATGGCTGAGTGGGAGACAGAGGATGATTAAGGGCGTAAGCCTTGCGTGGCACAATCAACCAGGATGTTTTCCTGTACAAAGAAAGGTGGGACAAACCGATTAGGAAAAGCCTCTGTTTTTTAGCCTTCATGTGGAAATGTTGTGTGTATCACCAGAGGAATTTCTGCACTGCAGCTATCTACATTTGGTTGATGGTTTTGAAAATCAGGGCCTTCTTTCTGGAATTTGCTTTTGACAGGAACCCCCCCCCCATACCTCCTCTCCATTTGCTTTTCAAAGGTTAGCTAGGGCTTGCGTTGGTGAGAAAGCCGTAATGGGTCGGTGATAGTCGGAAATAATAATTAGCTCTAACTGGTGGCTGCCCTTGGAATGCAGAACCAAAGAAAAATACACCGTCGTTCCATCCATCATCTGTTGGATTATGGGCTACTGGAGCATATGTGTGTGTGTCTATGTGTTGTAACTCTTCAATACCTACTTTGCCTGTGTTGCAGCCATATTTGTGTTGGATGGTTTCCACTTGTGCAGCGGGAGCGATGTGGCCGACTGCTGCTGATTAAAGACTTCCTTTTTCAGTTTTGGGGTGCAGGTGGCTTTGACACATTGTATGTAAGCCATGCAAACCCAAAGTATGAAATGGAAGCTTGCATTTGGCAGCAATGTGCCCCTGACTATGGCACAACTAAGGCTACACAACAGGATTTTTACCCATACATTTCTGTCTTTTAATGGCTTTGTTGCAGGTTTTAATGTACCTCCTATGTAGGAAATGCTGCAGGCTACTTTGAGCAACTTTTTGGAGAGGTGTACGACTAGGTGCACAAGAGTTGGTAAGGTGCAGTGGATAGATGGTTGGACTGGGGTTCAAGGGCAAGAAATTGAAGTCCCTGCTTTTGTGTAAACTCAGAAGATGACCTTGGGCTAGTCTATCTCTGTCAGTGGAACCTCCCTCACAGGGTTTTTGTGAGATATCCGTAGGGAGAAAAGTTGTTGTGCCATCCTGAACTTCTTGGTGTTAAAAATATAATACTGTATATATTATATAGTTTCACCTCTCTTAAACTGGCACCCGATGATTAGGTTGAGCTACAAAACCCGTCAACCAGCTAGCGCACTGAATGAACTCTAAATGAAAGATCAATGTATGCAATCAATTTATATTTATTTATCTAAAGTATGTTTGTTGTTTATATTCTTGTTGTTTATATTCCGCCGGATGCAAATGCAGATTTGGCGCTGGGTCATCTGGGCGATGAAATTGGCAACTTGCAAAGTAAATTTCCGGATGCTGTATACATTATTGCAGGAGACTTCAATCATGTAGATCTACGTGCAGTCCTCCCCAAATTCCATCAACATGTAAGGTGTGCTACTAGGGGGCTGAACACCTTAGATAAGGTCTACACGAATATTGCAAATGGATACAGGATATTACAATTGCCACACTTGGGCCAGTCTGACCATATGTCCCTGTTTTTAGCTCCGGAGTATATTCCTCTGAGAAAACAGTCAGGGCCAGTAGTCAAGACAGTGAAAAGCTGGCCGGAGGGAGCAATGGAGCAGTTAAAGGACTGTTTTGAACAAACAAATTGGGAAATTTTTGACCATCCTGATCTGGAAGAACATACAGCTGCAGTGTTAGGGTATATGGCACACTGTATTGACACGGTCACAGTGGATAAACGTATCCGGGTTTATCCCAATCAAAAACCTTGGATGACCGGGAAGGTTAGATGCCTGTTGTATGCTAGAAATAAGGCTTTTAAGTCTGGGGATGATCTAGACTACAGTGCAGCAAGAACGAATTTGAGGAGAGGCATTAAGCAAGCTAAGGCCGAATACAAGAGGAGAATTGAAGACTGCTTTCTCAGCAATAACATGAGGCAAGTTTGGCAGGGGGTTCAACAACTAACAAACTACAAAGCAAAAAAGGTTTCCTCAGGCGGAGTTGTGGAGGTGGCTGAGGAGTTGAACAACTTTTTTGCTCGATTCGAGATCGATCAAACTGAAACTGTTCATTTGCCATCATTTACTCAGCAGAGTCCCCCCTTCATTGTGAATGAGCAGGATGTGAGACAGACTATGAAAATGGTTAACTCCAGAAAAGCAGCTGGACCCGACTTAATTCCTGGTCGGGTGGTAAAAGACTGTGCTGATCAGCTAGCCGGGATATGGACTGTAATTTTTAATAGATCCCTGACACTATGCGCAGTTCCCGTCTGTCTCAAGGCTTCCATCATCGTTCCACTGCCTAAAAAGTTGCCTACAAACAGTCCGAATGACTACAGGCCGGTGGCACTAACTTCAATCTTAATGAAGTGCTTTGAGCAGTTAGTTCGGAAATATATTATCTCCTGCCTTCCTCATCCCTTTGATGGGCTTCAGTTTGCTTATAAAGAAAATAGATCAACCGAGGATGCGATCAATACTGTGCTTTATATGGCTTTATCCCACTTGGAAACACAAGGGAATTATGTAAGAATGCTGTTCGCGGACTTTAGCTCTGCTTTTAACACCATTATACCCCACAGATTAATAGACAAACTTAAAGATCTTGATTTTCCAGATTCTATCTGTCTGTGGATTTTGGATTTTTTAACAAATCGTCCACAAAGGGTTAAACTGAATGACTACATCTCTACTGACAAGATACTCAGCACTGGCACTCCACAAGGCTGTGTCCTTAGTCCACTACTGTTCTCCATTTATTCATCGGATTGCACCAATAACCATCCCAGTAATAGGATTATCAAATTTGCAGACGATACTACACTAGTAGGACTTATCTCTGGGGATGATGAGTCTGCGTATCGGGACGAGGTATTACAGCTATCCCGCTGGTGCAAAAAAAACAATCTTTTATTTAACATCCAAAAAACCAAGGAATTCATAGTGGACTATAGGAAAAAAAGAGCAGACATTCAGCCACTGTATATAGATGGAGTTTGTGTGGAACAGGTGGTTGAATGTAAGTTTCTTGGGACTATCATAACAAATGACCTGACTTGGAGTGCAAACACCGCTGCGTTAATCAGGAAGGCACAACAACGGTTGTATTTTCTAAGGATTCTTAGAAAGCAACAATTGACTGAGAGTTTGTTAATCACCTTCTATCGGAGTTCGATTGAGAGCATATTATCCTACTGTCTCTGTGTATGGTTCACGAGCTGCACAGTGGCAGAGAAAAAGGCAATTCAAAGGGTGATTAAGACGGCCCAAAACATCATTGGCTGTTCCCTCCCCTCTTTGGAAGAATTGTATAAGAACAGATGTAAGAGGAAGATATCTAACATACTGAAAGACTCCTCTCATCCGGGATATCAGCTCTTTAAACTATTACCATCAGGAAGGAGATTCAGGGTATTGAAAGCAAGGACAAGCAGATTCAAGAACAGTTTTTACCCAAGTGCAGTATTGAGTTTAAATGTGGGGCCATAGGTTTTTGGTGGATTTTAATTGCTGAGAGAAAACGGGGTATCTATATTTGGATGGTGAAAGTTGTGTATATTTTAACTTTTTTTTGTAGTGTTGTCCAGTTTTACCTTGGGGAAGAGCACCTCATTTCGTTGCACCCACTTGTGAGCGCAATGACAAATAAATTTCTTATGTCTTATGTCTTATGTCTTTATTCTGCCTTTCTCCTTAAAAGGATCCAAGGCGGCTTACATAATTAAAAGACAATATAAAAGCTACCAGCAGGGAGTTTGCAAATACTAAAAAGGATCAAACATACACAAAACACACTCAAGGCAGTAAAGTACAACAATCCATTTTTAAAAAAACCCACCCAGCGGCCATGGAAAGCTTGCCTGAAGAGAAAGGTCTTTGCAGAAGGAAAGCCAAGATGGGATCAGCTTGGCCTCCAGTGGCAGGGAGTTCCAACGTCTGGGAGCAGCCACAGGGAAGGCCCTCTCCTGTGTCCCCAACACACGTACCTGTGAAGGTGGCGGGACTGAGAGAAAGGCCCCCTCCTGATGATCTGAACATTGGAGAAGGCTCACAAAGGCAATGAAAGATAATCCGTATGCAACCTTGCCTTCCTCCTACTTGAGTTGCTTGACTTCCCACGGAACCAGCACTCACTCAGAGTTGGAAGCAAAAAAAAAACACAAAAACCAGCCCTCCCACCTTTTTTTTTTCTTGTTCAATCCTCTTATGCGCCTCTCTTCAACTTCAGCAGCTTCCGGCTCTTGTGGGTTGTGCTTTGCGGCTTCCGCAATCTCTTAATTGTGTTGGTGGGAGAATTTACTCTTTGAGTGGACACTGTGGCGGGTGGGGAGGAATGCATTACGAATAAGGTGGGCTGCAGCCAGGAGGCAAACATTGTCTCTGTATTTTAGAAAATCCATGTGCTGGTTGGTGGTTGATTCCCTACAGTCCTGATAGGAGACCTGGTTGATCCATGCCTCTTTTGGGCTCTTTACGGAGGGGGGAGTGGAATGGGGGTGCAAAGTGGGAGAGAGAGGCTGGCTTTGAGCATAAGTCTTGTGGGGCATAATCCACCAAGACGTTTTCCTGTAGAAGCCTCATCAAAATGAGCCGACGTTATGCAGCTGAGCTCCTGCCTTGCTCTCTTTCATTTCAGTGATGCTTTCCCAAGATAGCCTCTTTTCTTTTGGGTCATTTATTCCTGGGAAGCAACGGAGGAGAGCAGGGGAATGTAGCTCCATGGCAGGAGAATGCCATTCCCCCGTGCATTTCTGAGTAAGACCAGTAATGATCCCCACCTGAAATTTTGGAGTATGAGGTAGTACGTAGAGTGTCAGGCTAGGATAACAGGGAATCTGGATTCAAGCTGTGCCTGGCTTTGGAAAACTTACTGGAGTGGCAAGCAGTGGGAAACCCTTCCATGAATGTCTCGCAAATCTCAGAAAATCCCATTAAGATAGGTGCAAGTCAGAGGCAGGAACGTTTGTCCCTGCAGATGTTTTTGGACTTTTCTATATTTTCCACTTAGCTTTCAACAGAGGCCATGACGCATCTTGATCTAACAAACCCAACTGGACTCATACCTGACTCTTGATCTCTCTCTTTTTTGGGTTGGGTGTCTATGCGCCCACTGGAAGCTTGGAAGTGTTTTCTGTAAAACAAGGCTGGATACAGTAGGACCTAAAAGATGTTTCTAGCCTGTAACTCGCACCTGCCCCCCCCCCCCGCAAGAGAGATTTTTAAAAGTGACCGTGTTACTGTTATCTGCCAGTTACGACATTTTGAAATAACGGGTAAACGATACCCAATAGCCTGCGTGAAATTCCTTTGTGCATATGGCGAGTGGTTAAAACCCATGGCAAACTAGCCTAAACTGAGGGGCAGCATCGCATAGTAGTTAGAGCATAGGATGAGGGTTGGAGAGATGATGATTCGAAATCTCTGTCTACCCACATGGGAGGGTCATTGGACCAAGTCTCTACCTCACAGGGCTATTGTAGACGACAAAATTGATAGAGGGAGAGGAAGACACATGATGGTCTGCTCCTTGGGGCTGCTGGTATAGATATCAATATAGCTAATTGATAACGTGTCAGTCATTGGCTGCATTTGTACATTTTCACCCCTTCTAAGATTGTGTATTGAGTCCATCTCCTTATCTTCATAACCTTTTGAATTTAAATAAGAAATATTTTTGGGCAGGGACACTGTCCTCTATAAAGGAATAAAGTGCCAATTTGTTGCAAAGTCCATTAAACTGCTAGTTTATCCCCATTTGTTTGCTCCTGATTTTCCCGAGTGGGTTTTTGGGTCCCCCTTTTGACTTGCTACTCTTGCCACTGTTAAACTCAATTCATTTTACTCCTGTTACCGTTTTGTTTTACTTAGTGAGGTTTTTGGTTTGCAGGCCCACTGTTAAATTCTCTTTGATTACCAAGGTTTCAATCAGTAAGGCTCCCATATATATATATATATTAATTTGACCTAACTTTGGAAAGAGCAGGATTTGGCCCTAAAGGTTTGGCACTCCCCTGAGTTGGCAGTCCAGGCTGTCAACAGCAGTATGCTAAGTATTGCCCAACTCTCTGTTGTTTTATTTTAAAGGAACGGGGAAGGAAGGCTCTTATTTGTGCGAGATGGGAGTTGAGAGGTGGGGCGAGGCTGGGTGCAGCCGTTCCGGTTCTCCTGACGTGTTCAACAGATTACAGGGGAAAGGTATCAGAGACAGGGAAGGGAGTCTCCACCTGCTAGCGTTGCTTTCTTTCTCCTCTGGTGAATTTTCTTGGATCCGACCGCCTTGTCCCCGAACTCGCCTTCTGCCCAGTCACCTTTATTTGTCCTGCCTGAGAAAAGTCAGTCTTCCCTATGCACTCTGAAGTAGGGAAGCCATGCATTTCAGATTTCGGGCTCTCCCCTTCCTTTCTGTGTGAGCGCATACTGTACTAGTGTCTTAGCAACAAGGCCTGGAAAGGACAGCCAGCGTGGAAATGAGACAAGTGTAACACTGAACTAAATATAACTGCAGCATCCTTTATGGTAGGAGTGGGACACAAAAGGTGGCATCGTGGGGCAGGGGGGCGGTGAGCACAGATTTCAACCTGAGCTTCTGAACCTCTCTGTCCTTCCACTTCTTTGATGGTTTTAAAGCAGATGTAAGTCTGAGGAAAAAGCAGTGAATGCCACACATTGGTCTGTAAAGCGATATTGCCTTCCTTGTCCAACTAGCTATTCTTAACAGTTTCTTTAAAAACAACTAAATCTGGCTGACATTTAACCATAACTGATACAACACCCCTCCCTTCCTTTTCTTCCCTCCTTGAATTTAAATGGGTTGAGATGACTGGAAAAAAATCCAGGTGTATAGGGAACTAAGTTGGAGAATTAGAATTCTGATTCATTCATCTGTTTCTTGGTAGGTAGGAGTTTCCACTCTGCAAGCTCACAGTCAAGCTTTACGTACATTGTAGAAGAAGTATGTTGCCCTTTTCTTTGGTTGTATATGTTGATGTCACTTTTTGGTAAATCTTCCCTGTGTGTGTCGAGGAATAACTGGTTTACTCAAAAATGCAGCTCTTTTAAAAGTAAGCTAAGGTGTGGGGGATGACCTAAGCCTTGATCTTGCCTAAATAATATATTTGTGTGTACACAGTTCAAAGCTCCGTTATTGTGTAATATAATTGTGCAAAATTCCCTTTTTATTGAAAACAGTCCCCAAGGGAAGACTGGTGCTTTCCCCCCATTATCCTTTCAGATGAAAAGCTGGTAAGGGATCTTGCCTGGCTTTCCCCATCTCCTCGTGGGCAGATCTGCTAGCCTTTTTTCTGATCCTTGAAATTCAGCTGTGGTTTCTGCCAGTGTAGCCTTATTATGTTTTCCGTCTGGGCCCCACAGCTTTTTCAGTGCAACCAATGTTTACTGGCTGAGATTGAGGTTCTTAGGGACACGGGGAACGCACAACTCACAGAATGTGTTTGTTCCTATAGGATAGTGGTTTGCAGCCTTGGGACCCTGGATGTTCTTGGACTACAATTCCCAGATGTCTTCACCACTAGCCACTGGCCAGGATTTATGAGAGTGGTAATCCAAGGTTGGGAACCACTGCTGTGGAAGAGAAAATAGATACAGATAATTTGTTGTTGATGATGTTTAGTCGTTAAGTCGTGTCCGACTCTTCGTGACCCCCATGGACCAGAGCGCGCCAGGCCCTCCTGTCTTCCACTGCCTCCCAGAGTTTGGTCAATTTCATGTTGGTCGCTTCGGTGACCCTGTCCATCCATCTCGTCCTCTGTCGTCCTCCTCTTACCCTAACACTATTTCATCTCATTTTTAGTGCCTTTTTCTTCATAGGTCCTTCCTATTTTTCTTAATAGTTTCTATAGTTTCATTGCTGTACACAGGACTGTATGTTTTGACAGGAACTGAGATGAGGAAATGCCAGCGCTGTTGGCTATTTGCACCAGAGGGTGTTCTGTTCTCTGGAGCAAGAGTGAGCTGTAAACAAGACTGGCGTTTTGTGTGTATCCCCACTCATTGTCTGAAGGCATGAGCTTAAGTCCTATTAAGCGTTTGAAAAAAGTGCTCCTCCCTGACTTGTTTTTGTGTTGCTTAAATGTTGTTAAGGCTCTTCGATCCCCCAGGTGGTTAAAGTTTTTGTCACCATTTGTCCCTGTCCTGGCTGACCACCATACCTCTTGTCTTCCAGACAGAAAGAGTGAGAGGAAAAGAAACGAAAAAGACCTGGCTAACAGGGATATCATCTAGGCAGAGCTAATGCCCTCCAGCTCAGGTCTGAGCAGGCTGTTGCTTGTGTGACAGCTCAGCCCAGCCGTTGTGAAAGGGAGAGGTTTTAAGGCTCCACTGCTCTCAGCCGCCTCCGCTTCCTCTTTTGTTCCTGGAGGTCAAAGCAAATGCAGAAAAAGGGATCACGTGGCCGTGTTTCCGTTTGGATCACTAGGGATTGTGCTGGTGAAACAAGCCTGGGCTGAGATAACCAGCCCAATAGCAGGATGGCAGGATGATTGACAAGGCCAGAGGGGGTCATGAACCCCTCTGTGGCAAAGCATGGATTCACAGGGCGGCAGTTTGCACTTGGCTGTCTGTCAGTGCAGCCTCCCATGGGTATAACCTCGATTTGGTTTTTGCACGTTTGCTTTCTTGGTGGGATTTCTATGTCTCTCCCTCCCTTTTTGCAGAGATTCTTGCCTTAATATTTTTCTGATTATTGCTTCCTGACCCGCTCTTCCTCCTCCCTCCCCAGTATTCCAGATCCTTCGCATTCAAAATGCAGAACAGAAAAGGGGTTGACTTATGAATTATAAATAGCTTGTCCTGTTTCTCCCCACTGCCACCCACTCCCGATTTTTCATTCCTTTACATCACTGATGGGCAAAGCTCAGCCTTTCCAGATGTTCACGTCGGCATTAGCTGCTGTTGCCCCTGCTAAGAGACAAAGGGGGTTGCATTTGGCGACACTGGAGGGCAGCAGTTTGGTCAACCCACTTCTAGATTCTAGAGCAGGAGGAGCAGAATCTGGACCCTCCGGATTTCAGTGGACTAGTAAACTCTGCTGGGAGTTGCGATCCAACAACATCTGAAGGCTGCATTTTGCCCAGCTGTACTTTTATGTTTTAAAGATTGTATTTGGAAGCTGAGTGTGTGCATTGCCATAGCTGGGTTTCATGGATGTCCTGGCAACCTATCTTTTATTCAGCCCAGAGTAAGAGGAAAAGTTCTTGGCCCACACTTTGCTTTTCCGTCAGAGAATGGAGACAAAGGAGGGGTATAATGTTTTTTCCCTTGCTAAACCAGTCAGGCCAGTTCTGATAATGATTTGTGTTCTTTTCTCTCCCTTTTTTCTGGGGCCGCACCATGCTGTGGGAGAGAGGGAGAGAGAGCCTGTACCGGGGTGCGTGAGTGGAGGAGAAACCTTTATTTAAAATTTGCACGTCTGACTTGCTAGCCACATGTGATAAATGGGGAACTCTCTGTAACAAACAGACTGTAGTAGATTCCCAGTGGTGGAAAACCTGACCTGTAATTGTACAGCAAGTACATTTATCTGCTCTTTACCACTGGGCGTTCAGGGAACACAATGCTTTGCATTAAGAGCCACGCAATCTTCAAAATCCATCAGCACTTAGAGGTTTCTCCCCTTCTTTGCCTTTGCTGTGAATAGCCTCTGCAGGTTTTTTAAATCAGATTTATTTGTTGCTGTAATAAATAATAATAATGTGCCGGTAAGTCAATTTTGACTTACGGCAGTCCTTTTCGGATTTTCCATGTCGAGAATCATTAGAAGTGGTTTACCTTCTACTGGGTCTCCCCTGGGACTGTGCAGCTTTGCCCAAAGCCACCTCTAAAACACTGAGCTACCCAGCCAGCTTGTTGCTCTGTAAAGTCTTAGCTTATCTTACCCTTTGCCGTTGTTGTTTGCTCTGGGGCCTACCTCAAGGTGTTGGGTTAGAATGGTCCAAAAATGGCTGGAGACTCAACCACAGGTTGGAGGGGCCCTCCCAGTATGTGGTGGTCTTCAAAGGGGTCCCAGATCTTGGTTCTGCCGATGAGCAGTAGAGATCGGACCATGTTGTGGGAACATATGTATGAAACCACCTGCCTTTGCAGGCATGTTAGGCTTATTTTACTTCCACTAATTATGTAAGATGTACGTACTGTATCTCTTCATCCAGGCCTTTGAATTCTTTGGACATTGTTTAAGGAGATCCTCATGTTCTCCTTTGTTTGTTGACCAATCTGCGGAAATTGATTTCGTTGTTTCTTGGGTATGATCAATCGTTACTGTCTCAAAAGCATTGATGCATTACCAGCTGCATTTATTTCTACTGTTACCTTTCAAGCAATTTACAATTTGTAAAATGCTTTGTAAATTGTTATAAAGAGCAGCATATCAGTTAGGTAAACAGTACTCATAGTAGTTGTGTGGGAACTGGAAGTCATGATATAGAACAGATCCTAACAGTCTGTTTAAAAAGCAGGCCGAAGTACCCAGAGAATTTTGTTATTGGGGGGGCTGTAAGCATTCTATTAATATGTAAGCTAAGCCATTGTTTGAACAGCTCATTAGCATTCATTTTAAATCATGACTCTTGGAAGCAGGCAAAGTGAAAGTGAAGTGTGTCTTCTTCACTCACTCTGCCATGCAAGAAGAAGGTTGCTCTGCATTAGATGCTGCTTTGCTTCTCTATGTAGTGTTAAATGGTGGCAAGTGTTACTAAGAAGGCCTAGATGTATGTACAGTATTTATTTATTTATTTATTTATTTATTTATTTATTTATTTACTTATTTATTTGATTTATACCCCACCCATCTGGTAAATCTATACCACTCTGAGCGGCTAACAATATAATACAAACCATTCCACGGGAACAGTTTTAAAGCTCTCAAGCCACTTCTCTCTCTGCTAGTCCTGTGTACCTTGAGAGAACCCGATTTACAGGTACAGTAGTATTGGAGCAGCACTGTTTGTTTTTCTTGCCATCATCCTTCCCAGTGGCTGTGCTGACTAGAGAGCGGAGGTCTAATAACGTCTGGAAGGCCATACATTGCGACTTCTACTTTAGGAGGTAGCATTGTGCATATACCCCAGACTTCTCAGCCAATCTAGGCTGCAGGAGACATCATCATTTATATTTGGTTTAAATAATAATAATAATAATCAGCAGCATTGGCAGGAGGACACATTTGATGGTGGTAGCAATGGAAAGCTGTGCCCGAATTTACCTAGAATAAAACAGGGTGTCCCCATTCTTAACTAGAATGATGTGGAAGTTGGTGGTGGTTGCAAAGGCATTGGTTCAAAAAGGAATAAGGAGGAGATGGGAGTGAGTGTTCCCGGTGAACTGTAAAGCTACTGTGTTTCCCTGAAAATAAGACAGGGTCTTATACTAATTTTTGCTCCAAAAATTGCATTGGGACTTGTTTTCAGGGGATGTTTTATTTTATTTTTTCATGTACAACCATCTACATTTATTCAAATACAGTCATGCCATCTTCTGGTTGCTGCACAAGGGTGGAGGGCGGGGTTTGACTTAACTGTGGCTTATTTTTGGGGTAGGGCTTATATTATGGGCATTCTGGAAAATCCTGCTAGGGCTTACTTTCATGATAGGGCTTATTTTCGGGGAAACAGGGTATAAAGCCCTAAATGACTTGTATCCAAGCTATCTCAAGGACCACATCTTCCTTTATGAGTCTGCCTGGGCATTAAGATCATCAGGGGAGGCCTTCCTCTTGGTCCTACTGCCTTCACAGGTGCATTTGGTGGGGACACAGGGGAGCGCCTTTTCTGTCACTGCAACCAGACGCTGGAACTCCCTGCCACTGGAGGCCAGGCTGGCCCCATCTTTCCTGTCCTTCTGCAAACAGACGAAAACTTTTCTCTTCAGACAGGCTTTCCCTTAGCGATTGGCTGCCTGAGAGATCTTTTTAAATGGAGTGTTGTGCCCTGTTACTTTAAATCTGTTTTTGGTGTTGATTTTATTACCATTTTTGCTGTGGTGTTTTTTCGATTCCTTTTAATATCTGTATACAGTACTTACTGTTTTTAGCTTTTTAATTTTGTCTTTTAATGATGTAAGCCACCCTGGGTCCTTTTTAAGGAGAAAGGTGGAGTAAAACTAACTTAAATAAAGCAAACAAATAAATAAAATGACCCATTTTTGTACCAAAGATGAAGAGGCTAAGTGTGCCACTTCTAGAGGAGTAATAATCATATGCTCTCAAGTCAGTTTTGACATGGTGGCCCTTTCCAGGATTTTCCAGTTAGAAAGTATTCAGAAATGGCTTTCGACTCCCTCCTTCTCTTGGGGAGACCCTGGGACTGTGCAGCTTATCAAGGCCACGCAGGATGGCTCTCCTTGCAAAAGGTACCGTGGGCAATTAAACTCCCAACCTCTGGGTCCACAGCCAGATGGTGAAACCACTGAACTATTGTGTACAGGTATTTTTTTTTAAAGTCAGCAATGTGAAGCAGGGGGTAAAGATTCAGCAGTCCAGTGGCAAAGCGCCCCGTGTGCAAATCTAGTTTTAATTAAAGCTGCCTGGACGGTTGACTTGAGTGTTTTGTTCTCACTGTGCCCTTTTTGTGTGTTTTTTTTTTAAAAAATCCACCCTATATATTTTCCATCTTGAGGTTCAGCCAGGGTACATGGTGTTCTGTCACCATTTCAGTCCCACAGACCCGTTTCCTCTAGCTACTGACTTTGTGTGAAAAGGCAT
This sequence comes from Pogona vitticeps, assembly GCF_051106095.1. Taxonomy (NCBI): domain Eukaryota; kingdom Metazoa; phylum Chordata; class Lepidosauria; order Squamata; family Agamidae; genus Pogona; species Pogona vitticeps. Next base: position 6,787,184 of record NC_135797.1, on the reverse strand, counting down.
GTGTGTGTGTGTGTGTGGGGAGGAGAGATTCCCGTGCCTTTCAGTTATAGTGGATTGCTGTAGGTTCGGTTGTTGTCTGACACTGGTCCTAAGAAGCTGACATTCAGCTTCTCTCTTCACAGTGGGAGGATTAGTTTTTGCCTGGAGGCCCAACCTTTCCTGTTCACTGGTTCGGCTGCCCGTCCTGGAAAATTAAACTGGTGTATCAGGCCTGAAGTGCTGCTTATATACCACCCCATAGTGCTTCAAGCACTCTCTGGGTGGTTTACAAGTTAATTATGCAGGCTACACATTGCCGCCCCCCCTCCCCAGCGAGCTAGGTACACATTTTATCAACCTCAGAAGGATAGAAGGCTGAGTCAACCTTGAGCCAGCTACCTGGGATTGAGCCCCAGGTCGTGAGTATAGTTTTGGCTGCAATACAGTGGTTTAACCACTGCGCCACGAGGCTGTCAAAGTGTTGGCGAGTTCTTCGGGTACACAGAATTATGGTCAGCTGGTGTGGTCTTGCTTGTTGCTACACGAAAATGTTGTAGTTATTGTTTCAGTTCGAATTACAGTGGTGCCTCACTTGACGACGTTAATTTGTTCCAGCGAAATCGCTGTAGAGTGAAAATGTCATCAAACAAAATAAAAAAAACCATTGAAATGTATTGAAAACCGTTCAATGCGTTCCAGTGGGCTGAATACCTGCTCGTCCAGCAAAGATCCTCCATACGGCGGCCATTTTCGGTGCATGTAAAGTGAGCAATGCGTCCTAGAAAACAGCGGGGGGCCATTTTCTTCAGCCGGCGGCTATTTTGAAACCTGACAATCAGCTGTTTGCTGATCGTCGTAAAGCGAAAATCGGTTCCCAAAGCAGGGAACCGATCATCGCGCAGTGAAAAAAACCCATTTAAAACATCATTTTGCGATCGCAAAAACGTCAAGGTACAGCAGATTTGTCGTAGAGCGGGGTAATTGTCCAGCGGGGCATGACTGTAATTCAGTACAGTGGTGCCTCGCATAGCGATGATTATCGGTCCAGCAAAAATCGCTGCAAAGCGATTTCGTCGCTATGCGATATTAAAAAGCCCATAGGAATGCACTGAAATCCCTTCAATGTGTTCCTATGGGCTTCAGACTCACCTTTAAGCGAAAATCCTCCATACGTCAGCCATTTTTGCTGACCGGTAAGCGAGGATTCCGTCCCAGAAAACAGCGGGCAGCCATTTTTTTACCCAGCAGCCATTTTGGACCTGCCGATCAGCTGTAGGAAAATCATTGCTTTGCGATGATCGGTAAGCGAAACAGGGTACCAATCATCGCAAAGTGATTTTTCCCTATTTAAAACATCACAATGCGATCGCAAAAGCGATCTCAAAAAGTTAATTGCTATGCGATTTTGTCGTTAAACGGGGCGGATAAAAATTAATGATTTTTTTAAAAAATCAGTTTAAATCATCAAAAGATCCATTTTTTCTATTTAAATTGTGATTTAAATTGATTTGATTTAAATCAAAGCCATCCTTATGGGTTCCTTTCCTTTTTTTATTTTTAATTACTTACGCTTGCCTTCTTGTTTTGAATGAGGATGAAATTTACCAACCAAGTTCTATTTGAGTTGCCATAATTAAATGTGGTGTAGTGGGTAGACAAGGGAACTGGGTTCAAAATCTGATGGCTATAGAAATTCCCTTCGGATGAGCGGCCAGCTATGCTAAACCACTTTTCAAATATCTCACATACCTTGAAAACCCTGTTACAGTCAGGATAGGTTGAAATTAAAGATGAGGGTATTCGTATACCAATATTCCCATGCAGCTGGACTTAATGAGGGGCTTGGCCCCTGTGTCCGGCACATCCACTCACTTGTCCGACGGCCGCAGTGGCCTCGCTCATCCTTCCAATGCTCTCTTCCTGCTCGGCTATCAACTCAACAGCCATGCAGGGAGTCTTGCCCATTTCTATAGCCATGCAGCAATGGCACTTGGAGAATCTCCATCCCCTTTTTTTATGTCTGGAGTTGCAGAAGAATTGGTACCATGGAAGAATTTTCGATTAGGCTAGGATTATTTTTTCTCTCCCCTCCCAAAGCTGCCTATACTTTCCGGAGAGGGGGACAGTGAGCACGTTCCTTGACTGAATCTTTCTCACATCTTTTCACCAGAGTGTATTCTAAAAATAAAATTAAAAGAGTCATGTCACCTTAAAGACTAACTGGCAGTCTGATTCCAATTAATTGGTCTTTAAGTTGCTAAAAGATTTTTGTTTTTAATTTTAATGTATACATTGAAACTCACGAACAATCCAGAGGTTGGATGCCCTTCCAGCTCTGCAGTTCTAAGATAAGACTACAGTGGTGCCTCACATTACGACATTAATTTGTTCCAGCGAAATCGCTGTAGAACGAAAACGTCGTAATGCGAAAATAAAAAGCCCATTGAAACGCATTGAAACCCCTTCAGTGCATTCCAGTGGGCTGGAAACTCACCGTCCAGCCAAGATCCTCCATAGGGCGGCTATTTTCGGTGCCTTTGCAGTGAGAAATCTGTCCCAGAAAACAGCGGGGAGCCATTTTATTTACCTAGTGGCCATTTTGAAACCACAGATCAGCTGTCCAAAAATTGTTGTTTTGCGAAGAATCAGTTCCCGAAACAGGGAATCGATCATCGCAAAGCGAAAAAAACCCATTCAGACCATCAAAAGGATCGTTGTTAAGCAGATTCATCGTAATGCAGGGCAATCGTAAAGCGGGGCACGACTCTACCTCATAGGGCACTTTTAACAAAACTCCTCTTGAGTCAGCCAGTCATGCTTCCTTCTGTTTGCTCACACACATTCCCCCCCCCCCCCCCCAAATAATCTGGGATATGGCTTTGAAATACTGGCTGTTTTGGAATCCGGGTTCCCACAATCCCTCAGCCAGTGGAGCCCATGCTGAGAGTTGTGGTTTAAGAAAAGGGAGCTGGGGGACAGGGAGGAGGAGGAAAGAGAGGGAATTTTCAAGCTCTGGACCAGGAGAGGAAGCTTTGCATTAAGTATAAGGTGTGCACATTTGCACTATAGAAAATATTCCACTATTTTATTGGTAGGCAGGGTGGATATTAGTCAATGTGTTTTCTTTGTTTTTAGTTAAATTGACTTAAATCACGATTTAAATTTTAAAAGTCTTTTTTTAATTTAAATTGTCAAACAAATCCAAAATGTTTGTATATGTAAACCAAATCTACCCTGTTGATATGTGATTTGAGGGACTTTTCCCAGGCCTGTATATAGTAAATACCTTCTCATCCCAGTGCAAGTAGTTATTTTGCTCTGGCTTCCTCTTGGGGGACAGTTTAATAATCGTCAGGCTTCCTCTCGGCGTGCAATATCAGCCGGAGGTCTGGGATGTCCAACGGCTGTGTCTAATTAATCCGTCTCACCTGCAATGTTCGTAAACTTGTTCAAAGCTGCAAGAATTTTAAGCATCCAAATGGGGAGTAACAGTTCCTGCTGTTCTTTCTTCTCTACTTCTATTTTTTTGTCCCCTCTTTTAACCTCAGTTTGTCAAATTTAAGTAGAGATTAGTCAGTCCTTTCTGTTTTCTTTCTAGTTAATAATTCTGGTCATCTTGCAACTGTGGATTGCCTAGATTTTAATTTATTTTTAAAATGTATTTAAAGCTTGAGGGACTTTGAGGAGGGATACATCATGTGACCAGGTATTTTAATTTCAGGTTAGATTTGCAGTATGGTAGTAAACTTTCAGAAACATTTTCTAAGCCGAGGGGCTATGATTCTCTGGTAACATAGACTCATGAGGGTTTAAATCCAGTCCCCTTAAACGAGAGGAGTCCAAGAAAGTAACTTTTCCAAGCTGTATTCTCACCATAGCTTCTTAACTCTGCCTGGCCTCCCTGTATAGGCATAGAGGCATTCCTGCCCCAGAGAGACCAACTTATAAGTATATTTTAATCCGTCTTCCTTGTGAAGTGACATCAAAGCGTATCTTGTCACTGTAAATGCCAAGCTGCGGCTCCTTCACCTTTACATCTTCCAACATGATACATGCCAGCTTTTTAAAATATAAGCCAAAAATCAGATTGTCTCTACATAAGAGATCAAAACTGGTGCAAATCAAACAGTTTTTAAAAAGAGGGTCAGAACCAGCAAAGGTATTTCTGAAATCTCTTGGATATTCTCTGCTCTGGAGTTCCCTCACTCTGACAAATGAAGGGGTCTTCTGAAGTACCGTTGGTTTTGAGCTGCTGCCCTGGAATTCATAAATGCCGATAAGACTTGGGTTCACTGCGGACTGAGTATGGCTAACTCATGACAGGAAATAATTTCTGCTTCCTTTAGGTGTCAAGGTATACTAGGCTTCTTAATGCCTTCTGAATGAATTAGACTACAAATCCCATTAACTCCAGGCAGCATGACTGAGAGTCAGAAATGACTGGTGTTGTAGTGCTGAAATTTAGAGACCACCAGCATAGGGAGGACTGGGTGTACATTATCATCCTATCAGATCTAATAGTGATAGCTGTCTTTAATTGGTCCCTCTAAGAATGCTTTGGGGTTCAAGAGCAGTATACAGAATTTTTAAATGAGATACACACTCCTCTATTGCATTGCCTGGCCTTCTGACGGTGCTGTATAGCAGAGTTCGGCAGTTTCCGAGCGTCAAAAGGTTTTGTGGAATTCCCCAGAAGCTACCTGTGGCTGCAGTGTTGAAATCCAGTGGCAATGGTTCCAGTTCTCTGTGGTGCTGGAGAGTACTTGAGTACAGTGGTGCCTCGCTTAACGGCGATAATCCGTTTCAGGAAAATTGCCGTTAAGCGAAAACATTGTAAAGCGAAAATAAAAAGCCCATTGAAACACATTGAAAACCTTTCAATGCGTTCCAATGGGCTTAAAACTCACCATTCCATACGGCGGCCATTTTCGCTGCCTGTATAGCGAGGAATCCATCCCTAAACACAGCGGGGAGCCATTTTATTTACCCGGTGGCCATTTTTAAACCACCGATCAGCTGTTTAAAAATAATCGTTTTGCGAAGAATCGGTTCCTGAAGCAGGGAACCGATCATCGCAAAGCGAAATTCCCCCATTTAGACCATCGTTTTGCGATTTCAAAAAGACCGTCGTAAAGCGGATTTGTCGTAATGCAGGGCAATCGTAAAGCGAGGCACCACTGTACTTTCTTCCACCACAGAATTGTTCCAGTGTACAATGCGGAGTGCCTTCTCATACAGGAGAATGATGTGTCTGACTGGATAACACAGTACAGTAGTTTAGATGTCTGGTTGTGGAGGCAGAGGTTGGGAGTTCAATTCCCCACTGTGCCTTCTGCAGGTAGGTCTAGCCTGTGTGACTTTGGGCAAACTGCACAGTCTCAGGGTGGCCCCAGAAGAAGAAAAAATGGTAAACCACTTCTGATTTTTCTCTACCTGGAACACCCGGAAAAGGTTCACCATAAGTCAGATTTGATGGCACATATTATTATTGAAATGACAACAGGGCACCAAATATAGTTAGCTATGTGTTTGTTCTGTGCTGTCAAGTCAGAACTGACTTATAAGGACCCTAATAGGGCTTTCAAGGTAAATTAGATATTTCAGGAGTGGTTTTTTTTTTTTTTTTTTTTACCAGTGTCAGTCAGCATGGAAAAAGTTGCAGGCTTACCAAGGCATTCCGCAAAGATGGTCCAGTAATTTCTATGTGGCTTTTTTTGATGCTGGTTTTTGTGTGTGTGGCAGTGTCTCCATGCCTAGTGAGTTTCTGGTGTCATTTTATTGTAATAATAAGATTAAAATACCTCTTGCATCTCTTCACAGAAGTAGCTGGTGTTAGTCTGTTTCAGCAGGAACTAAAGCTAAATCAAGTAGTTTGGCACCTTTAAGACAAAGAAATATATTTCAGTTTAAACTTTCATGGATTACAATCCCTTTCTTCAGATAAAATAAGTATCTAAAGAGGTGGGTTGTAACCCAGGAAAGCTCACGTTGAAAGGTATTTGTTAGTTGTAAACGTGCTGAAATATTTTTGTTTCTGTTTTAGTTGTGGTTTAGTTCTTCTTGTTTCCTATTCAACTTGTTATAAGAATTGCTCCTTTTCACTTTGTCATTATTTTGCAAGCACTCTGGCTGTTTATTCACATCTTATAGTGGATTTAAGCTTTCTGATTGACTTGTTGGCCTATTTATGCCTCCCTATCAGCCCTTGGTCCCAGCCTCCCTGGATGCTCCTTGTTACTGCTTGTTCCCCGTACACCAAATGCCTCCTCCTCCTTCTGCGGGACAGATGCTGCACATCAACAACAGCATATTGGCTTGCATTTTTGTGCAGAAGCCTGTGCTGCAGGGTCAGAAGACCAAGCAGTCGTAAGATCAAATCCACGTGACGGAGTGAGCTCCCATCGCTTGTCCCAGCTCCGGCCAACCTAGCGGTTCGAAAGCATGCAAATGTGAGTAGATCAATAGGGACCACCTCGGTGGGAAGGTAACAGCGTTTCGTGTCTAAGTCGCACTGGCCATGTGACCACGGAAGATTGTCTTCGGACAAAAACGCTGGCTCTATGGCTTGGAAACGGGGATGAGCACCGCCCCCTAGAGTTGAACACGACTGGACAAAAATTGTCAAGGGGAACCTTTACCTTTGCATCCCTCACTATGACTCTTTGGGACTCCTCTCAAAACACCACCTATATACTATGAGAACGACCAGTCTGGCTCATTTTTAGCCGTACACGGCCCAGTGCTGACCAGGATGAGAGTTTCATCTACAACAGAGGCAGAGATAAGGATAATACCATTTATCTCTGTGATAAACTAGGGGACTTCACGAAGCCAAGATTTTCACGTGGATGTTTACTGTGCTGGTACACCCTTCTAGGGTGCCGTTTTGCCAGTTCCTTGGAGAGCGGAGGCCACGAGCAACCTGCTTGTAACCGGTAAGCTCGAGTTGCTGTTGTTCTCTGGTTTATTTGGTTGTCCAGACTGGCCTACTGTCTCTGCGGAATGAAACATTTTGAGCTGGCTTTAAGCCTATTTATGTCTGGTTGTGTTGAGAAACATTGAGGTTGGGGCTAGAATGAAGTGAGGCTTGGGAAATCCAAACTGCCACTGAGTCATGGAGTTCACTGGGTAAACGAGGACCAGCGCTGCTCCCCTTTCTCTCTCCTTCTCTCTTTTCTCCAGCCTGAATGATCTCACAAGGTTGTTGTGAGAATAAAACGAGGTAGAAGGAGAGCTATATCAGCCTTATACCTATCAAAAAGAAGGTGGGATATGAATCGAGCAAATGAAGAAATTGTGGACTGGGTTTTGGGAAAATGGGCTTGCAATGGCTTGGATATCCTCTTAAATAGCTTCTTCAGGTTTTTGTTTTTATTTGGGGGGGGGGAGCCATACGCCTCCATACACATTTTAGGACAATCCAGCCTGCTACTTATTTGAAAGATTCTAGAGGTGTGAAGAAATCCGAGTCTAGTGTTGGCTTTAGCAAAAACAAGGCAACATCCTCTTTCTGCCTGCAGTTTCTTCCGTTATTGCAAGGGCAGTGTGAATGTGGGGCTAAATATGAGGTTAGGCTGCTTTCCTGAGCAGCTGTCCCACCCACTTGAAAGAGCCGCTCATTAAAAGAGACTCTTAAACAGCACTTGGAGCTTCTTAATTAATTGATTAGTATGCATACACCTTTCCTTCTTAAGGTTCAGTTGGATTCCAGCAACAAGAATTAAAAACATAATTGAAATTGATGATCCATGATCATATGGTGTCTAGAAAAGTTCCCAGAATCACTTCACTGGCTCAGCCACTGGCCATGTTGGAACTTTGGTTGAAAAAAGATTCCTGGAACTTGAAGAAGTTACTTTTTTCTATATGTGGCAAATATATACAGTGGTGCCTCGCTTAATGACAATAATCCGTTCCAGGAAAATCGCTGTTAAGCGAAAACATTGTAAAGCAAAAATAAAAATCCCATTGACACGCATTGAAGCCCATTCAGTGCGTTCCAGTGGGGTAAAAACTCACCGTCCAGCGAAGATCCTCCATACGGTGGCCATTTTCGCTGCCTGTATAGCAAGGAATCGGTCCCTAAACACAGCAGGGAGCCATTTTAATCACCCATTGGCCATTTTGAAACTGCCGATCAGCTGTTCAAAAAACAGCTGATCAGCATTTTGCTAAGAATCGCTTCCCGAAGCAGGGAACCGATCATCGCAAAGCAAAATTCCCCCATTCAGACCATCGTTTTGCGATCGCAAAAAGATTGTAGTTAAGCTGTTTCGTTGTAATGCGGGGCAATCGTAAAGCAAGGCATTACTGTATAAAGTAGCAAAATGAATATTGAAGTCTTAAGGCCGGGTTTAACTGAGAGACATGGAGGGCATTGAGGATCAGGATGATTTCTTAGGAACTTACCATACACTTGCCTGAAGCATGCAGTGCCTTCTGGATTGTTCTAGCCTGTCTTGAACCCCAAGTATGAAACCTGGGCAGAGCCTTTTCAGTTGTGGCATACAGGCTGAGGAACAGTGCCCTGTCTGGCTGCTTCTCTGTCTGCCATCCAACGCGTGGTGGAGAAGGCTTGGATTTTATGGCAGGAGTTAAACTACCAGAGGTTGTGAGACAGGGGGCGAGAGTAGTATCCTTCTCGCCGGAGTGCCGTCCCTCTCCCACACTGTCGATAAAGAGGTACAGACCCTGCCCGCTTCACCCCCCCCAGAAAACAGAACAAGGGGGGGACAGACACCCAAGAATTAGAAAGAGAGATGCGGAAATTAACTCAAGGGAGGATGGCGGGAACAGAACGGAAGGAGAGGGTGGAGATTGATTGAGGCGGGAACAGCGGAGATAAAAAGGGAGGAAGGGACACTTACCTCCAGGCTGAGAATGGGTCTGGATGGAGTATCCCTGGACTGGGGCTTGGCAGAAACTGAGGGTACCAAAAGAGGAGGCAGATTAAAGGAGAGAGATTCCCCAGAGAGCATCATACTAGGGAGAAGCTGAGGCCAGGCCGTGGAGACGGGAGCTGAGAGAAGAAAAAGAGAAGGTAGAGAGAGAAAGGAGAGAGAAGTTGGAATGAAGGGTGAGAGAAATGCGGATGAAGAACTACCGAGAGGACCCTGGCAGACCCCCCCCCCCACACACACCCTCCAGATGCCCCGCATGGGTGGACGACAGAGATAAAGACACCGTGCCCCTGTTGGAAGGTGAACCGGGACAAGCGATAGACCAGAATTTATCTATAGACTGGCCGAGTCCCTGGGACAGAGGGTAGAAGAAGATTGGAAACCCCTGGTCCACCCTGTTGTCGGAAGGAGAAAGACATTGGAACAAGCCTGTTGATACCGGTTACCTGTGAAATACCCCAATAAACCTTGCTCCTGTTTCAAAAATGCAAAAGTTTCCCAGTTTATTTGAACAACAAAAAAGAACCAGAAACCGAACTCTCACATATTAACAGAGGTTGTAAACTTTGTGTAATATTTTCTTTGTGCTTTGTATTTGCATCTAGGATATTGCTCTTAGCTTGGTAATTTTTTTTCTGGTTGCCAAAGCTGTTTTTGTGATACTGTTTGCTAGTTTGAGACTCTTTGAACCAAAAAAAATGTGCTTCTAATAGATAATGAGTACGAACAGGGTAATCATGATACAGCAGCAGAAACACAGCACCTTGGCCCCTGTACCCATTTTGGAAGAGATAATTTTTCATTTGTTATCATTTGTTATGATATTTTTTGCATCCCTATCAAGAAAGGGCAAGAGGAGTAGAAAAGCTTCAGCCTCAATGAAAAGGTCATTCCGTAAAATCAGAGAGCACAGTAATTGCATTATAAAGCCTCCGTCATGCCACGGATGCCCTCACCTAAAGCAGCGGATAAGCATGTATGGGCTGTTTTGCACAGATGGGGGCGGACTTCATGCTCGTTGGATCAACTTTGTTTTTCTAGAAGAATTGGGAGGTACATAATCTCGTTTTTACAATGAAATGATATCAGCACCTCATATGCACCCAAAGTGATTTGTTTGCTTTTGATTCTTCAACCAGAATCTGGAGCCTGGTTCAGATTCTGGCATAGAATTACAAATTTCTGAGCTCCATTTAGCGCTCCATTGCGCTTTCAGGCAGGTCCTAATGCTCCGAAAGACTTTACACGGTAGGGAGTAGAGCCTTGAACTGGACCTGCAACGGGAGGAGTTGCTGTGAGCCACCTTGAGTCCCTCACAAGTGTGAGGCTAGTGCCCTTGCGTGTGAGGCATGTGACACTCGGATGCAGCAGTCCTAACTCAAGTGAGGTATTGCCAGCCAAGGAAACAAAAACCAGCAGGCTGCTCTTTTTTTAGGTTCAGAATGTGCTGCTCTTACTTGTATCTTATTTATTTAAAACATCTATAATGCTGCCTGTCTCCTAAGGATTCACGGCTGCTTGCAGTGGTGTTGTCTGCCTCCACTTCCTATATCCTGCATCACTCCTCGCCTCAGTATTTTGCCCATCCTGGCTCTTAGTCTTGCTTCCTGCCTGCCTTGAAAGCTTTTGCAAGCTCCCTTCGCACTCGGTCTTTCATTTTTTCAAGTTGCTCACAAGACTTATTGGAGCAGAACCAGGGCAGGTTCTTGGGCTAGCGTCTTCTCTGGCAAGTGGTCTCAGACCCCAGAAATTCTGCTTTCCGGAGTTGCTGAACGGCTAGAAGGGCTGCAAAGGGACTGGATAAGGCAAGAAGAAGTCGGTGGCTTCGAAAAGCACTTTGCATCAAATCAAGGTGGTGGTGGCGGCAACACAGCACTGGGCATGATACAATTGTAATAGGCAACCCTTTTGAACTTGCTGCCTCATTCTAGTGGTGTGTCGTCCCCATTCTTTGCCACTGTTTCTTACAAAAACAAGATCTTGTGTGTGTTGGAGGGGTTGGGTGTGTTTGAAACTGGAGTTGGCTACCATCCATGTAAGAAAACCTAGTCCTGCCTTCCTAAAACAGCCTGTTCCTTGCTTGTAAAGGAGAACCATCCCTAAGCCAGGCAGTTTCTCTGCACAGATGCTCTTAACTCATCGTGCAACTTGTGAAACGAAGAACATGTTGCTGAGCCTTTTCCCTCTCCCCCCCCCCCTTACACCTCCTTTCACTGCCTTTTCAGTATGGCCTGAATTCCCCAGGAGAAAGAAGAAGAAGAAGAAATCTTTACCTTAATTATTGTGATCCTGGCCTCTTGGGAGGCGCCTGCTAATTGATAAGACACCAGGCTAGTCCTCTCTTAGCAAATAGGTTAGGGAAACCCTTGCCGTGCTCTGCTTCAGTGAACGACTGTGCTAATAATGCGTCCCCTGTCATTTTTCTCTCGCTACAGAAAGTAATTTCACTTCCATGCTTGTTCCTGGGTAGCTAAGTTTAAACCATCTGATGAGCCTCATATTTCTGCCTCGTTGGCACAGTAGCGTGGTGTGTGTTGTGGTCGTTTCTTTTGGGGGTATGTGTGTGTGTGTCTTTTTCACCCCGATAAGCAGCAGGATTTGAAAAAGAAAAACAGGCTTCTTTCAAATTGTGTGAATCCTCAGGAGAAGCATTCTGCCACTTTCGCAAGTGATGACAATGTCTTCTATTAGATCAGATTATTGTCCCCCTCCCAGTTTTCCTGCCTCTGATGCTTTTAACTGAAGATTTCTGCAATTCAACCTGGGTGACTTCTCTAGACGGACCACATGCTCTGCCACTAAGCTTGAATCAGATTTTATTTTCTGGCACCCCAATCAAATCAATGGGCCTTGCATTCTTTCATTCAAAGTGGATGGCTTTTGGTCTAGGCTTCTGTTGGAAGATGTTAAGGTTCCAATAAAGAGCTCTCCTGGCCTATAGAAATAGATCCCACGATCCCAAGATCTGCCCCTGTGTGGCATAAATGATGGCTACAGAGTTTCGTCCCTGGCCCAGAGGGAGGGGTTTGGTTGCACAGCTGTATTCCACCAACATTTAAAGCAGAGGCTGAGGCCCACGGGTTGCAGGCATCCCCTTCTTGGACCCTTTTCCCAGACCTATTTTCCTGTGCTTTTTACTTGAAAACAAGGTGCATGAAGTGATGTGTGCGCAGCTTGCTTCCAAGGCTTGGAGCACTCCTGGAACTGCTATTAGCTTTGTAAAGAAGGTGTGTGCACCCTATGCAGTTTGCTTGCAATCACTCTTGAGAGTGACGTTAGTCTTAGGAGAAAAAAACTAAGTCTGCATGACTCTCGCTTTGGAGCTGTTGATGCTGCAGTAGCAGATTCAAGATCATTGAAGGTTGTTATCTCCAAAGAGGGGAGATATTGTCCACCCTAGTGTTAAAAGCGAATCCTCCCCCTTTTACCCTTTGATTATTTTCTCTGTCTAAAGCGAGAGATTTCATTGGCGTTAAAATGAGACCCTTCAGCCTGTTTGTGGAAGTTGAGATACTTGTATTGGATAACAACTGGGTTTTTAAAGGAGTGGTGTTGTGTATGTTTCTAGAAAAAAAGTCTTTTAGCTTGAGCATCCAAAATAGCAGATAATTTTATGGCACTTCAAAGACTAATAAAGGCACAATGAGAAACATTAACAATCATAACTGAATCCCTGAATGCCATTTTTAGTTGTGTTATTAAACTTTTAAATGTTTTTAACTGTTCAATGTATTTTAATTGCTATTGTAGTTTAATTATTTTAATATATAATTTATTGTGTTTTTAATTCTACTTTTTTTTAACTCTGTGAGCCACCTTGAAGTCCCTCTTGTTGGGAGACAGGCAGCCTATAAATAAGACAGAAAAATAAACAAAGAAATAAAATCCCTTAAGATGTTACAGGACTCTTGTTTCTTTTATATGCTTTTACAATTTGTCTTTTTTTCTTTGTGTGCCCATCCATTTATTGAATAGGGATCCTGCCTGTACTGACTGGGATTACACTCCCTCTGAAAACACAGGTGCATACCTTGGGTGTACACCAAGATAACGTCTCTGAGGCTGGATGTCCTGGTTTCAGCGGTGGGCAGGAACTCCTTTGCACTGTTAAAACGAGTGCACCGGCTGGGCCTGGACAGGTCTGACCTGACCACGGTGACACATGCCTTAGTTACCTCCTGGCTGGATTACTGTCGCATGATCTATGTGGGACTGACTGCCTTTGGAAAGTTCTCAGAAACTTCAGCGGTTCCAAAACATTGCCTTTGGATTAACTGGGGCTGGTTACAAGGGTCACATAACCTCCCTGTTACGGCGGCTCCATTGGCTGCTGATCCATTTCTAGGCACATTTCAGAGTGCTGGTCCTAACCTATAAAGCCTTAAACAGCCTGGGTCCAAGCTGTCTTCTTCTCAATCCCACCACCCTCACGTACCCATGCGAGTGGCGGGACCATGAGAAAGATTATCTTAATTGCCTGGGCAGGCTCGTAGAAGGACATGCAATATACAGTGGTGCCTCACTAGATGATGATCATCCGTTCCACTGAAATCGCTGTTTAGCGAAATAATCGTCTAGCAAAAAGCATTTCCCCATTGGAATGCATTGAAACCTGTTTAATGTGTTCCAATGGGGAAGAATCATCATTGTCTAGCAAAGATCGGCCATAGGAAAGCCGCTTTGCGAACCGCCGATCAGCTGTTTAAATAGCTGTCTTGCGTAGCTTAGGTCCCGAAAACACCCATTTTGCGAGCGCGGAGGGAGCTGTCAAAATCGTCGTCTAGCGAAAATTGGTTTGCGAAGCAGGGACCAAACATTGTCCAGTGACATTTCCCCATAGAAATCACTGTTTTGCGAATCGCTATAGCGATCACAAAAAGTCAATGTCTAGCGAAAAAACTGTCATGCGGGGTAACTGTCTAGTGAGGCTCCACTGTAACTTGGAGTCAAGCCATTTAGGACTTTATAAGTAAGAACCATCACTTGCCCTTGGTGGGGATACAGAAGAGGGAGGGTCCTCTCTCTCGCTGCTCCCAGACTTTGGAACTCTCTCCCACTGCTGTCCTTCCACAGCCAGGCAAAGACCTTTCTCTTCAGGCAAGCTTTCCCTCAGTGATTGGCTATCTAGGAGACAATCAACAGGATAGTTTATATTTTATTGCCTCTAAATCTTTTTTAGTAATATTTAACCTATTATTTTAATATTATTGATTCTTTTAAATATTTTAATATTTTACTGTTACTAGCTTTTAATATTGTGTTGTTAACAGTATAATCCATCTAGGGTCCTTTTTTAGTATCAAGGCAGGGTAAAATATTTGAAATTAAAAAATAAAATAAAATTTAAAACTTGGGAATAGTCTGGTTTTTGTCAGTTTGGGAAGTGACAGCATCTGTTGTAAGGAACAGGTGCTTTTTGGTGGGGACTCCAGAATTAGGAATAGCCACTCTTGTGCAAGACCTTCATGATTGGATCAGGTCCACTGCTGTCAGCTAATGGGTTTGGTCAAGCCATGTCTTCCACGTCAGATGTGGTAATGATGCTGGGAATGATGCCCATTTCCTTGCTTAGTTTTCGAGCACCACCATGAGACAGGAACGATAAAGGGGGGGGCACTTGTCCTATCCATGCAGTATTTTACAGTGTTTGAATGTGAGCCACACTGAAGAATAAACAAAGCAAAAAGCAGAGTGTGCTGCTTATACTTTACACCCCGTAGTGCTTAAAGCTCTCTCTCGGTGGTTTACAGTTTAATTACGCAGGCTACATTTTGCCTCCAACCCTGCCCCAATCAAGCTGGGTACTCAATTTATTGACCTCAGAAGGAAGGAAGGTTGAGTCAACCTTGAGCTGGCTAAATGAGCCTGGGATCGAACTGAGGTTGTGAACAGAGATTCCACTGCAGTCCTGCAGTTTAACCACTGTGCCGCAAGGCTGTACAGTGGTGCCTCGCTTAACGAGCGCACCGTACAACGACGAATCCGCATAGCGATCCCCTTTTCGGGATCACTAATGCGGAGGCATACCAATCGTTCCAATGGGCAAAACTTGCAAAGCTTTGCGATGCCCGCAGATCAGCTGTTCGGCGGTTCTAAAATGGCCGCCAGATGCTCGAAATGGCCGCGCGCAGCGTTTTCGCGCCCTCCCCTCGCTTACCGAGGGCACGAAAATGGCTGCCGCTATGGAGGAAACTTCGCTGAATGGTAAGATTAGGGCCCATTGGAATGCATTAAACGATGTTTAATGCGTTCCAGTGGGTTTTTATGTTCCGTTTAGCGATGTTTTCACATAGCGAGGGTTAATCCAGAACGGATTAACCTTGCTATGCGAGGCACCACTTAAATCAGATAACCTGTTCTCTAACCCCACTATTTGAGTGTTATACATTCAGCAGCCCCGTTTGCTGGCAGCCTATATGTGCAGAGTCTGTTCCCCTTACCAGTGCCTCCTGCTCTTATGCTTCTGTCTCACTTATTGAGCATTGTTAACCGCTTATATTTGGGTGGCCATGGTGTTTTGTTTTTGTTCCTTCCTGGTGGAGCTACAAAGTGTGCTGGAAGCCAGCGCCCACATCAAGTAGAGCAGCAAACTCATTCAGCCCTCCTTGGGTCAACGCCATTGTGTGCCTGGACAGGGAGGCATTGTCGTGGAGCCGATTAACCATCAACAGAAGAGCAGGGAGGGGGAGAGAGAGAAACATAGATGCTTGAAACACTGTCGGTTCAGAATGAGTTGAGCAGATATTTACAAAAGAATTATTTTAGGCTTTGACTAGTTGCCCAGTCCAAAAAAAAAAAGGCAATGGGTTTTTTTTTGGACCATTTTACTGGTTTAAATATGGTCAGCTATGTAAATCATGGATTTTTCAGTAGTATTGTAGCAGAGAGATGTGCATGTGCAGCTTCATATGCACGCACACACACACATTTCCCTAGGTAGTACAAGTTGTGAACCAAAAGAATTCAACCATTTAAACTGACCCGGGCCAACCATTTCAGTGGGTGTGCAAGAAATGGTATAGAACGTTTGTTTGTGGCCTTTTTATATTCCTCCATGCCCAAAAAAGGACATTCAGGATGACTTACAGAAAGGAATAGAAAAAGACGGCCTTGCCTGCAAGACTGATATTCTTAAAAGACGTGACAGAAAAGGAAAAAAGTGAAGTGAGGGAAGAAGAACGTTGACGTCGTCTAGAGGGGCGGGGTAAAAATTAAATAAATAAATAAGAAAAAAGTAGGTTCAAGCCTCATGAGAGTGGCCCTCCTCTCCCTCCGTTACAGCCAACTGTATGACTTCCACATGCATGTACAAATGCATGCCTCCCACACCACACGCGTGTGCATTGTTCTGAAAGTTGACATGAGCTTGAGTTGAGCGCCACAAGCTAGTAGCAGGGTTCTTAAATTTCTCTGGCTTGATTGGGCTTTCATTATGTATTGCCTCTCAGATTTGTGCTGCAGCCGTCCTCATCTTCACCCCTGTGGTTCGTACATGCATGGGACAAGCTCACAGCTCATGTTCTGCAGGTATAAATGCACATGAAAAACATACAAGAAATCTCTGAACATCACTTCAGAAGCTGCTCCAGACAGCTGAGCCCTCCCCTGCCTTGAATCGTTGACCATTGTATAGGTTGAGGGGAAGGAGGTGTTAGTTTGACATTTATTTCAGGCCGTTGTGGTTCAGGTGAATTTGAACAAGTAAAACGCACAAGGCTCGCCTCCCAAATGTGTGGAGCCTTGCTCTCCCATGCGCAATGTGTGCTTTACTGGAGCTGGATGGTTGTGACAGATCATCACTGTAGGTGTATCTCTTTGGCTTTGGCTCAACAGAGTTGCTTGAATTCAAGTAGAAACAACCAAGCGGTTTTGTGCCAGTGTAGAAGTGTATTGTGGCAAAGCCCACCTCAACAGATTTATGATTTATTGTTGGATGCTTGGAGAAGAGAGAAACTGTGCACCCAATCACATACAGAGGGGCACGGAAAGAGGACATTCTAAACAGTGATGATAAAAGGACATGCAATCCAAGAACTGCATTGAGTCTTTGCAGATTCAGCATCCTCCTCCTAGCTTTGCTGCATTCCTTCCACACATGTAATATAGGAGGGAGATCCCATGGTCTGTGGGATTTGGATTCAGCCGAGTCCTGTGGGTAACTCATTTCTTGCTTGGCTAATCCACCACTCCCCCAGTTACGCACATGGATGAACTCATCCGGGCAGCTCCAGGCATGAGAGAATGTGGATTCTTTCCCACAAGTGCACACCTTTTTTTTGTCCCTCCTCACCAGGATTGGGTGGGACCTAAGAGGAGCCGCAGTTCTAAAGAGGAGGCTGCTGCAAGGAGCCGAAGCCAGGGTTCCCTTGAAATTCTTTCGCCAGTCCGTTCCTGCCTGTCTCTCTCTCTCTGGGGCAGGGCTTCGGCTCAGAAATAGAGCCCCTGTTTTGCATGAGAAGGCTTCAGGCAGAATTGCTGGATCTCCAGTAGAGTTGGCAAAGACACCTTGTCGAACGTTTGGTAGAGCTGCTGCCAGTCAGAGTAGTTTATACTGAAGTAGGTGGACAGGCCTGGCTTTGCCTGAGGAATTTCCCAGGGTCTGTTCCTGTCATCCCCTGGTGGAGCTGAGAAAGACTGCCATTTGCAGTATTTCCTATTTAAAAAAGAAAAAGAAAAACACTATAGAGCGACCTTGCTTACATATCTAATGCCAGTACAGAGGTGCCTCGCTTAACGACATTAATTCGTTCCAGCGAAATCGCTGTAGAGCGAAAAAGTCGTAAAGCGAAATTTAAAAACCCATTGAAGCACATTGAAAACCGTTCAGTGCATTCCAATGGGCTAAAAACTCACCATCCAGTGAAGATCCTCCATATGGCGGCCATTTTTGGTGCCTGTATAGCGAGGAATCCGTTCCTAAGCACAGCGGGGAGCCATTTTAAGCACCTGGTGGCTATTTTGATTGTCGTAATGCGAAGAATCGTTTCCTGAAGCAGGGAACCCATCTTCGCAAAGCGAAAAAACCCTATTTAAAACATCGTTTTGCGATCGCAAAAACATCATCGTGAAGTGGATTCGTCGTAATGCAGGGTAATCGTTAAGTGGGGCACGACTGTACTGAGGAAAAACTGGATAGCGAGGACCATTCTAGAAGCGTCCCCCCCTCGAGGAGGTCTTTTAAAGGAGTTAACGCCTCCTACCATGCATGGATCCATGCCTTTAAAAGAGGAAGCATGTTTTCCCTTCAGAGCTATTTTTTTCTCATGTGTAGGTTGAAGTCAGTTGGTTCTGTGTTCAGTTAGATGTCTGTGGTTTCCTTGTGAAAGGACTCAAGTCAGAAGTAAACCTCAGCCCTCAAAGAAAAGAAAAGAAAGGGTGAAGTAACATCTTTGATTCACTTTTAGTATCCCCGAGAAGTGAATTTGTTCAAAATCAGAGTACTTATAGCAGCTATTGCATTTGGGTTGCCCTGTTAGCAGTTGAGAAAATTTTCCTGGGCAGAAGGATGGACTTCAGACTCCAGCTGGTTGACCGCTGCTTCCTTATGCCAATATTTTAATCCTGTGCTTCCTCTTTGGAGCTCAAGGTGCTCACTTGTGTTTCTCTCCTTCCAACAACTCTCCGAGAGAGGCTAGGTTCAAAAAAAGCAGCAGGTTTAAGGCTTCCCAGTGGTATGCGTCCAGGACTCCACACTCTTTCTGCGTGAACAGTTCGGAGGTGCTACCTGTTCATCCAAAGATCTCCAGATCCATCAGCGGAAATACACTTGAGAAAGTTGAATGTTGAAAGCCCCTCCTTTTTTTGTGTTTGGTCTGTGTGGCAAAAGGAAAGCACAGATTAAAAACAAAAGTACTGTATTGTTGAATCCTAAAGACCACCAAGACTTATTTCAGCGTGAGCTTTCGAGGATTACAATTTTACTTCCTCTTTGAACATTTTTTGGTCCTCCTGAGCTGAATTTTCCACCTTCAGGGACTGCTTCCTTGATCTTTCTTGGTAGCCACAGAGCCCAGCTAAAGGCGACGAGAGGCCTGGCTAATCTGGCATTCTCTTTTCACAAAGGCTAGCCAGATATCTCGGGGGGAAGCCCAGGAGAGGAACAGACCTTCAGCGGTGCTCATGCTCCCCACAGACCTTGCCCAGAAGGACATCTGTCACTGATAACTGGAAGCAATGTGTAGCCATCATAACTAGCAACGATGGGAAGCTTGATCCTTCTTTGAGATTTTGTCTCGTCTCCCTTTAACAGGTTGGAAATCCCATAGTATTCATTTTGCCTTATATAAGAAGATGCCACCTTGTTGGAGCGGGGTTGCATGATTCTCCCCCCACTCAGCTTCAGTAGCCCACCCACCCACCCGATTCTAGCATTATGAGAGAGGGAGGAAAGTCATTCTCCCTGTCAGCGTTTGGAACACCATCCGTAGTCTTACATGTTTCTCCCACAGCTGCCCCCCTTTCCCCCCAGTTACAAAACCACGGACTTTCCCTGTAGGGGAGCCACCCAGGACCCTTGATCATTTTTGTTGCCCTCATCTTTTCCGGCTTCACAAGAGATCTGTTTGAAGTGTGGGAGAAGGGAACGGTACCTAGTCTTCCAGGTCTGTTTTGCGCTACATGTTTGTCTAAAGGCATTTTGACATTTGCTCTTTCTTTAAAGTAGCTGTTTTTTCCTAGCCAACAGCTGTCTCGCTGGGAGTCAAGGCTTTTTAGCTTAGTGTTCTGAAGGAGGGACGCTGTGACCTGTGGCTTCTGAACTGTTTGGTGTTTTCCCCTACCCTGCTTCCTTGGAAGAGTGCCTGTTTTGCCCTATATACAGTGGTGCCTCGCAAGACGAGTGTACTGTAATTCATTCCGCGAGAATCGCTATCTTGCGGAAAAAATCATCTTGTGAGGTTCCCTATGGGAACCTCGCAAGACGAATGAAATTTATGTGTCTTGCGAGGCATCGGTCGGGGGGGGGGAAGAGAGAGAAAACGTCTTGCGAAGCATGGCCATAGAAGAAACTGTCTTGCGAGGCACCATAGCAATCGCAAAAACCAATCGTCTTACGGGTTTTTAATCCCGCGAGGCATTCGTCTTGCGAGGCACCACTGTATAGTGAGATGTTCTCCCTGCTCCCCAGTCGAACCAAGGATCTTTTTTGCTCCCCGTTGGGTCAGGAGCGACAGAGTGCAAGGGCTCAGCGCTCTATAAGAGGTTGCCTTCTGCATGGTTTTTCAAAAAAGAGTTGATGGAAGAGGGCAGTGCAGGGAAGGGGGTGGGTTCAGTATCAGATTGCAGGGTATGATCTTTGAAGATCTCTACATAGCCCAAGACTCCATGCTCACCCACCAGCAACTCAGGCATAAAGCATCAATGTGGGGGTTGCTGGAATCTCTTCTCATAAAACTTTTAGAAACTTAAAAGGAAGTGCATGTGTACCTGGGCCGAGGTGCACAGTGCCATGATGGGGGTATTTTCTGATACGCAAGAAATAGGATAGTGTGCAGGAAAAAGGCGTGTCTTCTCATTCTAAGTGGCTGGACATCCTTTGTTCCTGGAGTGCTGCTGGTGCATGGATGGGTATGACCTTGAGCCTCAAAAATGTCAGCATTCAATATTAAGTCTTGCTAGTGTGTTGGTCCGCAGAGATCAGAAGCATTTTCCCAACATAAACCTTACAATTTTGACAGTATATCACGGAGGCAAATTTAACTCTGTTTCTTCCCCTTGTTGCTGTTCTGCATCTCCCCTGCCCTGTAAATTTCCTAAATGAAAAATTGTGTGGTATTTTTTGTTTGTTTGCCATCTTCAGATACTCCTGCTTGGATCACAGAATTTGGATTTTTTTGGGGGGGGACCAGAACTGCCAGAATATCTACCATCTAACATGCTGGCTGGAGAAAAAGCAATATAGTAGGACCACGGTATCAGCAGAATCAAGACCCTCGGTTTCACTTACCCACTGCCTGAAATTATGAAATTAAAAAAAACCAGAAATAGGTGTTTCCAAGGTGTCTTACCAGAAGTGGCCACTAGAGGGAACCAGAGACTGGGTTTTTATATCTCTGCTTTCCAGCATCCATGCACGAGTAGAGGGCTCAGAACTGGTCCCCCACAGATCTGATCTCCCCAAAAATTTTGCTCTAGCTCCAGGACAAGGCAAACAGTAGGTGGCAAGCCCATTAACTGGCAAGGTGGCAGAGCACCTTCTTAGTGGTGCCCTCCCCCCCAATTTGTATGTGGAATTGCCTTCCCGGCCAGGCTTGTCTGATGCCAGCAGCTGTTTTCATCAAGTATGCTGTAATTCCTGCATTTTACTTGTGGTTGGGGGTTTTATTTTGTGCTTCCAAAATGTGCTTGGAGCTTCTCTTGAACGATGGTATGTTTAAAAAAAACAGTTAAATAAGCTTGGACTTCTTCGATGGAAACAAATTGCCTTCCGCAGAGCGCAGGGCGCTGACATGGTCTCTGACAACAGGAAGACCTGTTTGTGGCTGCTGTCCAGAATTTGATCGCAGCCTGTGGAATTAAACTGGAGTCAAAACAGTCAGCCTTGCTCTCTCCTAGCCTCACTTCCACATACCCTTATTCCTTTTCTCTCCCTTTGCTGGCAGCTGTTTAAGCTGATCTGTAAAGAAGGCTCTTTCTCCTGCCTCTAGAGAATATGTCCTGGATAATACTTTCTTCCACCAGGCAAAAGAATCAGAATTGGGCAGGGAGGGGGGGAGAGGGGACCCGGTTCAGTTGCCCAAAGGCAGGCTCTTCTGTCTTCCTCCCCCACTTTTTAAATCCAGTCCCATTACGCTGCTCTATAAGAACAAACTAGGAAATGGGTAAAGTATTGGAGGACACCTCAAGGCAAGGAGTGGTAATGGACAGAGTGACTTACTAGAAAGCATTATGGGAAAGGGTAAAAAGAGAAAGATAACTCGGAGCCCTTCATTAGATACTGGAATCAGTTTAAACCGGGGTGGGATGGGGGTTGTACCCTCCAGATTGCTTTAAATGAAGTGGCTTGTTTCATCCCATTTTATTTATTGCAAGATACCGTATTTTTCGCACCATAAGACGCACTCCCCCCCCCGCAAAACAGGGGGGTGGAAGGTCTGTGCGTCTTATGGAGCGAAGAAAACAGATTATATTTTCCTGTTTTCTTCTCCTAAAAAATTGGTGCATCTTATGGAAAGGTGCGTCTTATGGAGCGAAAAATACGGTATCTTTCTGGCCTCTTAATTCTTGAACCTCTGCCTGCAGAGGGTAAACTGCAAAATGAAGCACAGAAACAGTAAACAAATTAGCAATACAGAATGAGAACAGAGGGCGGGCAGAAGCGGAGACTGTGGCTGTCTGTCTAAGTACACCGCTTTCTGGAATGCCAGTAGAAAGAAAGACAGTGGGTAGGCAAGTGAATTATTTATAATTATGAAGCTCTCTGTGTACCCCCGGTTAATGCTGTCTAACCTCTGAAAGGGGAATTGATTGCATCAAGAACGTGGAGGAAAGCAAGTTCACTCTTCACAGGGACTGGGTCACTTACATTCAACGTATTGTGTCCTATCCCAGGTTTTGGAGACCCGGACATTTTGGGACTTCCTCTCCCACAATCTCTGGCCATTGGCCACCCACGCCGCATGGTGTATGTGGGGGGTTGTAGGTCCAGATATTTGCAAGACTAAAGCCGCAGCCCTCCCCATTCATTTTGATGATGTGTAACCCTCTAAGCCTGTTCCAACAGAAACAGATCTGGGGGCGTCTTAACGGGTAACATGTTTTACTTGGTGCAGCTTTTCAGGAACTGTAGCCCGTTGCCATCCTTGGGACAGACACATACGGCAGGACATTATTAATCCCCGTGTTGCAGAAGGGAGGGTTGAGGCTGGTAGAGCCGGAGTTCACAGCAAAGATGGGACGCAAGGTACTGGCATTTTGATTTATTGCCAGGCCTCTTTGCCACTGTGCCTTTCCAGGGGTGGACTTCTAGACATAGAGCAACACAATTCCTTTAGTAGTTGAAAGCTGTATCTATACTGTTGATTCTTAGCAATTGTTATCAAGTCCCTGTTCTTCCTTTGTTCTACTGGTGGTGCCACTGGTTGAAAAACCACTGGGCTAGATAGCCTTTCGGCGCATCCGGAGTCTCTGTGACCCTTTCCAGTGACTGAGCATTTCCCCTCCATGAAACAAGGCCCTGGTGCGCGTGGATGTTCACAGTTGCGTTTCTGTCGCATGCCCAACTTCTCCCGCATCCTGCCTCGCCGCGGCGATTTTGGCTTTGCGTGATCCTGCTCAGCTGCGGCAAGCATTTGACTGCATTATTTGTGACAAGGTGTGTGGAGTTTCTGGAAAGGTGCCAACCCCCCCCTCTCCCTGGATTGAGCTTCAGGTGGGGTGGGGTGAGGGGGTCACCAGAGGGAGATCTTGCCCTCCTGTGTATAGCTTCGCAGGCACGTCCCTCCCACCTTCTCCCGTCGCACATCTGCTGTGGAGCAGCAGGAAGTTTTCTCTAAAATGCAAACAAATCTCTCCTTCCCTCTTCTCTCCCCCCCCCCATCCCTCCGGCCGGCCTGCGCCTGCTTCCAGCTACTTTTGGAGAGAGGGAGGGAAGCAGGAAGAGGCGGCGCCAGCGCCGCACACGGGGAAGTAACCTTTTGGTTCCCTTGCAAAAGGCACAGGACGGACAGAAA
The DNA here is from genome assembly GCF_051106095.1 of Pogona vitticeps. NCBI lineage: Eukaryota > Metazoa > Chordata > Lepidosauria > Squamata > Agamidae > Pogona > Pogona vitticeps. Next base: position 6,763,636 of record NC_135797.1, on the reverse strand, counting down.
TCGCTGGCTGGTGGGAAGCAGACGGCTCCCCCTCGCCTGCCCAGCGGCTCGCCCCATGACGGCTGCAATATGGAGGAGAATTAATGGGCTAGTGAGTACTTTCGGTGGGGAGGTGGGAGGAGAGGAAGGGAGGAAGGAAAGAAGGAGGGAGGGAGCAGCCGACCACAGTATCCCTGTTGTGACGGCCTCCCCCATCCCTCCCCTCCATCTCTTAAGATGCGCTTGCCACCCCTTCTGACTCTCCCTGCGAGTTGTGGAGGAAGGCAGCAAGGTGTGTTTGCGTTCATTGGCAACTAGCCCACTTGACAGTGTTTACTCTGGCTTGGTGGAGATTATGTGTCCCTGTTTATGTTTCCCTTCCTCTCTCGCCATCGCTGCTCAAATGATTATTTCCTGTGATTCTGGAGGACCCCACCTGCCCATGAAGCGATGATACTGGGGACTTGTACTAGCAAGCCCAGAGAGAACAGACATTTTCCCTCTGTCAGCAACAGACCCAGCCGTACAGGACTGCCAACATTATTTGTATGCAGTACAAGCTCAGGTTGTCTAATGGGGGAGAAATAATCGTCATGCATTTTAAGTAGTAACAAACTTTTTTCTTTTATTTATTTATTTTTTGCAATTCAGCTCTCTTTTCTTATTTTGCAGCAGAGGTTTTTATTTCCTAGCCTTTGTTTGGAAAAAATAATATTTAAGGTGAAGTTTGGGAAGTCTGTTGAATGCTAAGAAAGGAAGAGGATGTAAACAAGTGGACCATGTTGTGTGTGTATGTGTGTGTCCTCTGCATGTAATTAACCATGGGACAGAATCCCGGCTTATGAATAGTGTATGGAGTGAGATGGCAAACCATCTGCAGCTTTGAAGGTATCGTAACATGGATTGAAATTAAATGTGAGGTTCACAGGTCAGATTGGTGAGAGGAATTGCCAAAGACAGGCCTGTGGGGGGGAAAAAAGCTGAATGAACCCTGGCTTCTTGTGTACAGATCTCTAAATCAAGACACTGGAGCCGTTTAATGTGTGTGTCTGGGCAGTACTGCTATTAATGATTCCTTTTATACCTCAGCTATTTTTACTGGTGACATGCATACTACAGTGGGCCAGAAAACAGAGGTGCCTGCGGTTTATTTTGGTGTCATTGAATAATCTACAAACACGTCATCGCCCATATGCTCCTTGGCATAGTGGAAAACCAGGAGGGACGTAGAAGTACTTCTGTTTTTAGCTTTACGAACAATTTGACTTTTTTTTTTTAACAATGGGCTGAGCGTGTATGGGCCTCCGGTGATTTTCGCAATGGCTCCCTTGTCTCTCATAGGCACTTTTGTTAGAAGGCGGATGCCACCAGGTTTCTGATTCACCTCCAAAATGGGGCGTTCAGTTCCCAAGCTTGCAAGAAATACTTGAGCGTGTCTCAGAATACCAAAAGTCCGCAGGTGGAGAAACAGGTGAAAAGAAATCTTGAATCACTCTGTTTTTCGAATGAAGCACTTCTAATTTGCAGAATAATTAACCCACTCTGTTATGTTGGCTTTTGAAAGAGTTGGATGAAATATGCCCCATTTTCCATTTTATAGATGAAGAACTGAAGCTGAACGTGTAACTCTCTTCTCTAGCCAGAGGGTGATTCTATGACAAAAGTAGAATTTGAACTCAGGGTCTGCTCAGTGACTCTCCTGCGTTTCCTCATGATTATGAGTTCAAACTCCATTTACGCTTTTTTATTTAAGGAGTCATGTTTCCACATGACATTTCAGAAGACAGCACTTGTTCATAGTTCTTGAAAAAGCACTTTTATTTGTACTAAAAAGTCTGCCTCAAATTATGAATTCACATCAAAATGAATATACACAGAGATTATGTGTGCTGGCTGGGCATCTTGTTTGGCTACCTGAACTTCAGCACAAGAGATCGAAATACAAGGGGGCATCACAAAGTTTTTCCACCTATTAATAAATGGATGCGCAGCTGGGATAAAGGCCTGAATAAGCGATGACTATGTGCAGAAATAGTTTTCGTAACAGTTCCACAGTCTGTATTGTCACGGATAATGACAAAGGGGTTACTGTTTGTATTTTGGAGAATAAATAATAAAGCAAGCAATAACAAATAGGCGGTCCGGCTTTTGGATATATCCTTGTACTGTAGAACATCTAAAACCATTCTAATCTCTGTAGCTGGCCCTATTACTTTCATTTCAGCATTTTCCCATGGATTCAGGAAGTCTTCATGGCTCTCTATCAGAGGTTTGCAGTTTTATTTTGTTTTTAAAGCAGCATGTCACAAAACCCCAGCAAGTACATGGCACCTTTCTGGAGAGCTTACAAATACCTCTTCTCACCTGCTCATTTATATGACCCTGTTATTGTTTTGTGAAGAAGAAAGCAGATCCCACTGAGAAGGAGAGGTTAGCTTGAGAGAGAGAGAGAGAGAGAGAGAGAGAAGTTTATTTGCAGTGCACATGCTTTGAACTGGTTTCCTGAACGGACTGCACATGGCCATGTTCTGAAACATAAAATTCAGGTTTCTTGCCATGGGTCAATTGTTCCTTAGCAGCTGTGTTTCTATAGGAATATGCTCTTGTGTGCATCCTCTGGCGCTCGGCACTGCATGCATGGCCAGGGCTATTTTTGTTATTATTGCTCGGTTCTGACTTTTATTCATCAGTGTAGTGCAAGTTCCTTATACAACACTCAGAGGAGTTGGATTAGTTAACAGCCTAAAGTCATAATAGAAAACAGAAAACCCTTGACGATCTTTTTTCTTATTCTGTTCTTTATTATTATTATTTTTTTTATTTAAGTTTCTGCTGTAAAGTTTTAAAATTACATTGTTGTTTTTACTGTAAGCCGCCTAGAGTGGTCTAATATGATCAGATAGGCGGGATAGAAATAAAATAAATAAATAAATAAATAAATAAATAAATAAATAAATAATAAATAGCAGAAACAGGTTGGTGTGAGAAAAATAGAATATTTCTGCAAGAACAGCCAGAGTGGAGCACGACATGGCTATGTGTCTTTTGCTGTGAATATACTGGAAATTCCTTGCATGCAAATTCTTCACGTCATCGATGGTGGCTCGTGGCTACTGTACTTGACCCGGGAAGAAGGATCTCCTCGGTGTACCCTTGAGGCTACAGGAGTGCTGCTTGCGTGTGAGTCAAGCTGAAACTTAATCTGGCCCAGCTCATTGCCAGTAAAAGGTCTGGGAAGGGGAGCCCCTGGGCATTGATGCTTCTCCCTCCAGGCAGTCTTCCAAGGGGAGCAGCTTGAAATGGCATTGAGGAGGACAATAGGGAGAGAGGAGCGTGCGACACTCCAGCCTAGAAAGGACGGTGGATGATGCCCCGGATGGCAGCCGGAACAGGGGCTTTGGGAGAGAAGCAGTGACCCATGCCTACTACGATACAGAGGAAGCCACAGTTGTGAGTCTTGTAGGCTCATGGTTGCGTGGGCACCTCAAAGAAATTGACTTTGGCACCGAGGAATTTGAAATATTCCTGCAGGACGTAGATTGTCTCTGAGGCTTTGGTGGGCTCAGCCTGCACGGTTCAGATGTTTCCTCCGTAACCACGAGGGCCCAAGAAAGCATAATTGTATGAGCTCAGTTTCGTTGCTTCTGTTTGTGGACTTAGGGGTGGTGGATAAAACACACGTGGGTTAACGCTGAAGCCTCTTGTGTGCTCTCTGTTGCTTGGTTAGCATTCCTTTCTCCTGACCAAATTATCTCCGGCAAAGGTTTTGCTTCTCGACAACTTTTGCCGCTGCTGCTGTTCGCACAAAGAGTAGCTCAGTCCAAGCAGGAACTCAAAGGTCACTCATTCATATTAGTCAGGAAAGCTTTCCAACAGAGTTGGGTTCTGTAAAGACTGTGAGTTGGGGAAAAGCTGGGTGGCGAGAGTGAATTTTCAGGAGGGTAGGGTGCTTCGTGAATCCATCTGGATTTCTCCCCAGTCTCTTTGTCCAGTAAACAAGTTGGCCCATAAACACGCCTACTGTAGCTCACGTGTGGCTCTTATCTTGAAGTGAAGTATGGTGTCAGGCATTAAGATACAGCAAATCTCTTGACCAGTTAAGGACGTCCTGGTGGAAGGCTGGAAATTGCTGCTGAAATGTGACTGAATAACTTGCAGATGGTTTCGGTAAGCAGTGTTGTGCTGATGTATGACAGCAAGGCATCTTTGAATTATCATTGGATGATGATGCGTATGGTTTCCATCAGAAAAAGGTAGACTTCAGATTTGTTGGATAAACTCTGTTGAATTTGTGTGTTGCGGAAACCTTACAACCTATCATCTGCTGGCCCGGCGCAAAAGAATTTACAGCCTAGGCATTTGGTTTGAGGACCAGAATTCAACTGAACTCACATGAGTTGAGGTCGTAGCCCTTCCACATACAAATCCACAAATTACAACCCAACCAACCTTTCTTCCTTATTCTTTGTGTGTATTTTGTAGGTGGGAGGATTGCTTTGTTGACGTCCTGAAGCAGCTGCAAGAGAAAAATGATGCCCGATCTATTTCAAATCATACAGAGCTGTACCGGTAGATCCCAGTACATTTTCTGCTGAACCTCTGACTTCCATTGTGGTTTAATGAGGATCACTAAAGTGTGGGCCTCATTGGGCCTCATCCACCATACCTGCCATAAGTAGTCTTGAGAAATGATGGGAGTTGCCGTCCAGTGACACCTTGGAGGGCTACATGTTCCCTATCCTAGTTCAGACATAACACCAAGCTGTTTCCTTTCTGGTGAATCTTTGGGGGCATTTGCCCTTCCTACAAGCAGGAGGAGCTGAGCAAGGGTGATTGCTCAGCCCGCACATGCATGTTTGTTCATGAACAGTAAGCCAGGAATATTATTATACAGTATAATGTAGATGTGATTCTCAGTAATAGCTCTGCAACCTGGACCACTTTTATACTTTAAGTGCCGATGGGAAAGGTTAAGGCAGAGGGCCAGCAGCTTGTCCAAACTGCCTGGAGGAGGATTGCTGGCAGAGGCGAGATATGCATCAGGGAATTTCCCTGACTCGGTCTCTTAGTTGCTGCCCTGTGCTACCAGGGAAAAACTCTGTTGCCGTGGCATGCGGCTTGACTTGCTTGCTCGAGTTGCTGGTTTCTAATTGTAGTGCCGGCATCTTCCAGCAGAGCACCTTGTTGCTCCTGCTCTGTGCAATGGAGAGAGAGACGCCTGTCTCAGAAAATATTGATTATCCCACACACACACACACACACACCAGGAAAAAGACAGATGGGCAGTTATGGTTCCCTGCCTTGGGAGTATTAGTAGGAACTAATGAGGCTGCTTTTCCAGGGAGCAGTAAAGAAGGGGAAGCCACTGGATCCGTCCCATGGGCTTTCGGCCTCAATTTGTGGTCTTTCCTAGCTGTGCTTAGCTTTGTGATGAGTCCCTGGAACTGCAGCAAACACCCCCCCCCCTTTGGCTTGGCTTCATAGGAGAGGGGGTGAACGGGAATGCTGTCGAGACGGCCCAAGGTGTTCGGTCTCTGCAGTGCACCAAAGGCATTTCTGTCTGCAAGATACATCTTAGTAGAACCGCAAGAAGAAACGGCTGGGGTGGGCCCGCCGTGCTGGAGATGAGGTGCTGTCGTGTCTTGCCCAGGCTCCTCTGGAAGTGGGCAGTTCTTCAGTCTCGTAGCAGATGTTTTCCTCATCCTCTGCTACCTGACCCTGTCATAGCAGAGATGACGGGGGATTGAACCTCCTAATAAACATTTAAGAACCTTTGGGTTTTTTTGCCAGCTTGCTCCGGTACTTGAGGGCCAGTGGGCTTCTGCTTTAATCTCAGAGTTCAGTAGCCAGGGACTTGTAATTGTTTTCTCACTGCAGTTGTATTTCTTCCGGCGAAATCCATAATTTCTTTTAAATCAGCCTTCCCCAATCTGGTTCTTTCCAGGCATATGTGAAATCTCAGGGAATGCAGTTTTGAAGAAACCCATTTCTCACCCTCAGAGTAGGCAAAGATCAGCTGCGGAAGATGATGGATGCTGTTTGGTTAAAAGAGCCTACAAGTCAGGGGGGGGAAAAGCTAGTCATCGACTGCCAGTGACCAGTCAGGTTTTTTTAGACAGTCTGCAAGGGCTGGTTAGATTTATCAATGCTAGCAGGTTGGAAAGGGGCCACAGAACGAGAGAGAGAGAGAGAGAGAGAGAGAGAGAGAGCTCGGAGTTGCTGCTCTGTTTGTTTGCAACCATCCAGAGGAGAACTGCAGAGCTGGCAGGCAGCCTGCTGTACTGTTAATCTTGTGGCGCATGCAAAGTTGCCCATCTACCCCCCACTCTTCTCCTCCCCTGGCCATTTTTATGATGCTGGTGTCTTACCCACTGAGGTGCAGGACTACATAAACTAGAGCAGTAGTGTACCCAGCAGTATTGGGCACGATACCTTCCCCTGATGCCTGGCCCGTTGCTCACTCTCAACACCACCACGCATTTGAAAAGCATTCAGTGAGTATGACTTCATGCGGAGACACACACACACACCCGCCACCAGATTAGGGTTTGCGGTCAGATTGCCAGGTTGCTAGGAGTGGAGGTCAAAGTCCCAAGGACAACCGTTTTTGGGTCAGAACGGACAATGAAGAAGGCTCCTCCAGGACAGCAGAGCCCGCTCCCGTGAAGCTATTAACTTCAGAAAACCATCTGTAAAATTGAAGGAATAAGGCTTTCAGCATTTTATTCAACACAGGCAGGACCTTTCATAGATATATTTGTTCAATAATCCTTTCAGCAGCAGGTATAGTTGTTTGGGGTGAGCCAGTGGTCAGCAGTTGAGGCTGTCTTATTGAGTATTTCATTGCCCTGTCTTGCAAACCAAAGTTTGCCACTGAAGCAGATGTGACGAGCAGCAGTTTGTCCTTGCATTGCAACCGGACCTTTATCCTGACTCGCAAAACATTGATTTGTGGAGGCAAGCATAAACTGTAGTTTAATGCTTCAGAGATAACAGCACATTGTGGTCCGCTATAAACAGGGAGTAAAGTGTGCAAGCCTGAAGCTTCTTCCAGGCTTGTTCTGGTAGCCGTTCTCGTTAATCAAGCCAGTAATTTTGTGGCTAAGGTGAGGTTTTAAACCGGGAGCTTCTGACGCTGGTTTCAAAGCTACGTTGCTATGTGTGTTTTAAAAAAAGGTAAGGAACTCCCTCTTTGCAAGCTTGCTGTTGCTTTACAATTGAGTTCAGGTCTTGTGTCCCCTGTGTTGCTATGAGATGATGAAAGGGCCTTCGTTTGAAGGGCTTCCGTGTGCAAGGGATGAGGGTGTTGCACAGAGAGAGTAGGGAAGGTAAGGTTGAGCTCTTCCTTACCCTCGTGTTGCCAGGCCTCTGGGCAAAGAGGTGCTGATTATGCAGGGTGAGTCAACACAGATTCCAGACAGTTGTCTCTGCTTAATCTGCTCTCCCCAAGGTAAACTGTTTAGACAGATTTTTCTGTATCCTGCAGCCAGATTTTAGAGGTGTTGAATGCCCTTTTTTTAAAAAAAAGGTGGGTGTCTCTTTTTCTGCTTGTGAATGGTCTAGCCATATGATGGGACTTGCCCACTGTTTTAATGCTTAAACATATCTCTCTCTCTCTCTCTCTCTCTCTCTCTCTCTTTTTTTTTTTTTTTTTTTACTCTTTGTATTTCATCATGAGTCCAGGGATGATAACTTTTCTAGAAGCAGAAGCACCCCTTTGTTCTGTGCTCACAAGAGCAGGTGATGATTAGGAAGAGGAGAGTTAGATTCCTATCGTCTTGTAGCATCCTCCAGCAGGGTCCTCAGAGTCGTCTTAAGCAAGTTGGCTGGACTTGAACATGCCCTGGAACGATAGCACAGGGATGCAGAACAAATCGATGGCGTTATCCCCATCCCCAAGAGCAGCTCTCTTGAGAAGGGGCCACAGAAGTTGTATAGCTCGTAGCGCTACCTCTTTGTGCTACTTCAGAGCCCTCTTCAAGACACTTTATATGTGCAAAACGTTTTTCGTTAAATCTTCACTTCCTTCATGAGGCAGTCCTCGGTGAACTTGAGGAAGGAGTCTTTGCCTTTTATGCCTGCTCGTCTAGCATCTCCACTCTTTTCTCCCAGGTCTGTTGGAACTGCAATTGTAAACTCCTTGGGGGAGGAACATAGCTTCTTGCTGGGAAGCCTGTAAAGCTATGGTGGTGGGAAATGCAACCCCCGTTTGTCATCATCTTAAACCAACGCTAGGGGTGGGAGGAAGAGTACTTTTAAAGTAAAGATCCAAAGACCAGTAATTTCGTCTCTTTCTGGGGTGAAGGGAGGAGGTGACCCTCCCTCCCGAACAGGTTGGTGCTTTCTCAGGGAGAGAAGGGGGTGGCTCCATAAATTTTTGGCTGTACCCCCGTCACCCCACTTGCTAGCTACAGCCTCTCCAACTGACTCCCTGCGTATTGTTGCCCCTTTTAGAAGAAAACAATTTTTCAACCCATGCTGTTAAGCAGCATACAGTGTAAACTGATGATAGCATTGTTCATACTCCAGAGGAAGGTGCCACTGTTCACCTGAAATGAGAGGATGGAATATAAAGCTTGTGCCCCGTATGATTCTTGAAATTAGTAGAGATGGTTTGTTAGGACAAGTATAGCCAGAAATGCAGTTGCAGCTGGCAAGGTGATGGATTTGCATTTCTGTACAGATTTGCAGGTGCACTGTGTATGTTTGTGTGTGCGGTGTGTGCCCATATCTCCAGGCAGAAATGAAACCGCTCACTTGGGTCACATCGAGCCATCTATATCTAAGCTCAACTTCTTGCCTGGAAAAGTCAGCATTATAGGTGGGTGAAGCTAACTTAACAATGATGCATCCGGCCTCTCAGCTGTGCATTTTGTCGTTTTGCAACACTTGTGGTCATAGGTTGTTCTTTCTTTCTTCCTAACAGAGCATTACACAGTTTAAAATTATGGGCGTATATGAAATCGAAGGTAAAATTGAAACGGGTTAAAAATGTTGTTAGATGCCATCAAGTTGCCTCGGACTTACGCCGACCCTATGAATGACAGACCTCCAAAAGGCCCTGTCCTCAACAACCCTGCTTTAGCTCTCTTAAACTCAAGCCTGAGGCTTCGTTCGTGGACTCCATCCGTCTCATATTTGGTATTGCTCTTTCCTTGCTGCCCTCAACTTTTCTCAGCATTGGTTCTGGAAATGATACGCCCAAAGTATAACAGACTCAGTTTTATCACTTTTGCCTCCAGAGAAAGTTCAGGCTCTTTCTGGCAGACCAGTGTATCTCCAAAAGCAAAGTATGCTGCTTATATACCGCCCCATAATGCTGAAAGCGGGGACGTGGTGGCGCTGTGGGCTAAACCGCAGAAGCCTGTGCTGCAGGGTCGGAAGACCAGCAGTCGTAAGATCGAATCCATGCGACGGAGTGAGCGCCCGTCGCTTGTCCCAGCTCCCACCAACCTAGCGGTTCGAAAGCGTGCAAATGCAAGTAGATAAATAGGTACCACCTCGGTCGGAAGGTAACAGTGTTCCGTGTCTAAGTCGCACTGGCCATGTGACCACGGAAGATTGTCTTTGGACAAAAACGCTGGCTCTCTGGCTTGGAAACGGGGATGAGCACCGCCCCCTAGAGTCGAACACGACTGGACAAAAATTGTCAAGGGGAACCTTTACAAATGCTGCAAGCACTCTCTGGGTGGTTTAAATGTTAATTATGCAGGCTACACATTGCTGCCACACACACACACACCCCAGCAAGCTGGGTATTTATTTTACCAACCTCGGAAGTATGCAATGTTGAGTCAACCTGGGATTGAACCCGGGTCTTGAGCATAGTTTTGGCTGCAGTACAGCAAGTTCAACCACCACACAACTTTCCTCCAGCACCATCTCCCCAACCGATCATTTTTCTTCCAGTCAGCCTTCTTCACTGTCCTTTAAGTCCTATACCATGGTCCAAAGTTCTAAAAGGCATGTGCATGTATGTATACATGCCGTGTCTGTATAGTATTGGAGTTACATCTCACATTTCCCCCAAAATGAGACTCAAGGTTCATAGTAAAAATTGCAATAGCAATACATGTAGTTAAAATACAGCTCAAATATTGATACACAATTAAACTGTATTTTAAAATACAGTACATAAGTAAAGACAATGCTGCACCAACACAAATTCTATCCTAAACTGTCAGTTGCCAAAAGCACAGAGTCTTTGCCTACCAATCAGGGTGGATTCGATTTAAATCAAATCAGTTTAAATCATGATTTAAATTTTAAAATGGATTTTTTAAAAAAATTTAAATCATGTTTTAAAGCATTATTGATTGGTTTTTATGCACCCTGCTACCAATGGAAGGGCAATCAGACTAAGACAAGTCAGGCAAAAACCACACAGACAAAAACATTGTGGCGCCTTAAAGACTAATTGCTATACAGTATTTTAATGTGAGCTTTTGTGGACAAGTCCACTTCCTCAGACATAAGAGTGGGACATAAGGGTAGTACAGTGGTGCCTCGCTTAACAAGCGCCCCGTTTAACGACAAAACCACTTAGCGATGAAGAATTTGTGATCGAAAAAGCGATCGCATTGTGACGTTTTAAATAGGAAAAAATCGCTTTGTGATGATCGGTAAGCTGTTTCGCTTACCGATTATCGCATAGTGATCTTTTTCCTACAGCTGATTGGCGGTTCCAAAATGGCCACCGGAAAAAAACCATGGCCGCCCGCTGTGTTTAGGGACGGATTCCTCACATACCGGGCAGCAAAAATGCCCGCCGAATGGAGGATTTTCGCTTAAAGGTAAGTTTTAGGCCCATAGCTTAGCGATGTTTTTGGTTAGCAGCTATTTTTGCTGCACTGAGTAACATCGCTAAGCAAGGCACCACTGTATGTCTGAAGATGTGGACTTGTCCATGAAAGCTCACATTAAAATACAGTATGCTAGTACAGACTTAACACCATTACTTCTTCTAAAACTACATCCTAGGACAGGCTGTATTGGCACAGAGTCCCAGAACTTAGTCACAGCTACCAAGAGGGGAATCCTCTTTTCTCATTCAGTAAACGTCAGACGTTGAGCTTATGCTGTGACACAGTGGCTACATTCCAGCGAAGGTGAGAGAAGCAAGGAGTGGTAACCTCAGGGAAACTTTGTCACAAGAAATAAAATGTACAGTGCATCTAGTTCATAAAAATATTTAGGGGCACAGTTTCTTGTGTGGTTAATCATCAAAGCCACTTTCCTGATATCCCATTTCCAGGGAGCCGTCTTGCACACTTTTGTGTGGATTGCTCATGTAACCAGAGGATTTATTATTATCATTATTTGACCCTTGCAGTTAATTTTTTACTGGATCCCAACATCTACCCCAGTTCTGTGTTGTACAGTATTGCCCGATCAATTCTAGAAATTCAGCAGAGCAAAATTCACCCTTGTCAGGGTTGGGAAACCTCGTGATCCATGACTGAGTATAAAATAGCATCCTCAACATGTTTGGAATTATTTTCACTCCCGTAGCTCAATCTTCATACTGGCCCCTGTTATTTTTACCAGGTGTGGTGGGGGAGAGTAGCCGGTGGGGTCCACTCAGGCCATCGCAGAGCCCTCTGGGTCCTCCAGATGAGAAAACTGGGGGGGGGGGATTGCAGAAATTAAAAAGCTTATTCGTTTTGCTCAGGAAAGCAAGTTTTGTAGAGGAGGGGCCATCAGCACTCCTCATATCCAACCCAACCCCACCTTAAAAAAAAAGGAATTGGCTATTGGATTATTTTGTTTCATTCCCCCCCCCCCCATTTTTTGTTATTCCTGGGTCCATTCTGGTTATTCCTGGGTCCTGCATAGGATTGTGGAATGCTGGGTTGAAAATATAACCCCAGTTCCTAGCAATCTTGGAATTCCTACCCAGGAATTATTCCTCTGCCTTATTCATATTGCATTTGAATCAACCGGCGCCTTTCCTTGTTTCCCTGGTTTTTAATGCAAGGTGTCCTTAATATATTAAAATAATGTTTTCTTAGGTGATGGAAGTAACTTTGTTATACTTTCTGTATACTGTTTTTCAGCCATTTGTGCCCCAGAGTAGTTCATATCAGTAAAGAAGAGGCTATAAATCTTATAAACTAAAAGTACAATGTGGAGAAAATGGATAAGGAGGTTCTCCCCCACTCACCCCTGCTCTTGTAATGGCAAAACGTGGTCCATTTCTTCACCCTGCGCTTCATTACATTGTGGTATTTTCTACCATAGGACAGAGTGGTCACAGCTAATATGGATGGCTTTAAAAAACAGGTTAGGGCAAATTCATAGAATCATAGACTTGGAAGGGATCTATAACACTATCAAGTCCAACCCCCTGCTCAGTGCAGGAATCCAGATCAAAGTATATCTGACAGAGAGTTGTCTCATTTTCCCTTGAATGCCCCCAGCGTTGGAGCGCTCACCACCTCCCGAGGCAATTGGTTCCATTGTTGTATTGCTCTTATCGGTTAGGAATGTTTTCCTGATATTCAACCAAAATCTGGCTTCCTGTAACATGAGTCCTGCACTCTGGGATGATTGAGAACAGATCCTGCCCCTCTTCTGTCTGACTACTTTTCAAGTATTTGAAAAGTGCTATCAGCTCTCCCTTCAGTCTTCTTTTCTCAAGGCTAAACATGCCTTGTTCTTCCAGCCTTCCCTCACGGCTTGGTTTCCGGCCCTTGATCATCCTTGTTGTCCTCCTCTGAACTTGCTCTAGTTTGACATCATCCTTCTCAAAATACGGTGTCCAGAACTGGACACAATACTCAAGATGAGGTCTAACCAGTGCGGAACAGAAGGTAATTTTAAATGTTGTCATGGCTTGTTGCTTTGAATTGTGTTTGGGGTGTTACTTTTATTTACTATTTTAGTGTGGTGTTTATTTGATTCTTTTTAAATATTTGTATTATTACTGTTTTTATATTTTAAATTTTGTCCTTTACGGATGTAAGTTGCCTTGGGTTCTTTTTAAGGAGAGAGACAGGATGAAAATAGTTAAAATAAATAAATAAATATAAATAAATAAATTAGCACTTCACAGGATTTGGAGACTGTGCTTGTATAAACTTAGCCCAAAATAGCATTGACCTTTTTTTGCAGCCACCTCACACTGTTGGCTCATATTCAGCTTGTGATCTAAAACAATTCCAAGATCCTTCTCACTCACAATATAGCTGAGCCATGCATCCCTCATTTTATAACTGTGCATTTTGTTTTCCCTCCAGATGTAGAACTTTGCACTTCTTCCTGTTAAATTTCATTCCGTTATTTTCAGCGCTCATCGAGATCTTTTTTAACTGTGTTCCTGTCTTCCACGGCATTAGCTATTGCACCCAATTTTGTGTTGTCCGCAGCTTTGAGTAGCATTCCCTGCATCTCCTCATCTGAGTCATTAATACAGATGTTGAAGAGCACTGTGATGAAAACTGAACATCCACTTGTTAATTCTTGTTACCTCATCCCAGTTTGAGAAGCAGCCATTGAGTTCACTTCTGTAACCATTCAACAAGCAGAAAGCTGTCAGTGGCCACTAGTTACCACGAACACATGCTTCCCTTCGGCATGAGTGGCCGTGTGCCCCTGGATGTCACTTGGCGGAGAATTGAAGACCAACGATGCGCTTGCCTTCATGTCCTGCTTTGGACCTTACCAGTGGGAGTTTGCTAGGCCACTGTATGTAATTGTTCTAAAAGTGTGTGTGGCGAGCGTGCGCGATGAGGGGAGTGCACTAACCCCCCCTCCCCATTGAAAGCAATCATTTGAAGAGGGGGAAGTGGTTCTCTCCAAGTAGACTTTTCTACAGGAGCCAGAGCGATTAAAAAACTGGAATTCTAGCTTATGTGGACAGCTTGCACAATCTCCCTGCTTTTAGGCTTAAATGTTAATGAACTTTGCCTTGCTGTTCCTGTGAAGCAAAAGATGCAGGCAGGGGTGGACCTAGGATGATGATGGCATAACCTGGATTGTGCATCCTTTCCCCTCACTAACATTGTCATTGCCAACTCAGCAATTTTCATAGAATCCTAGAATAGTGATGTTGGAAGGGGCCTGTAAGGCCATCAAGCCCAACCCCCTGCTTGATGCAGGAATACAATTTGAAGGATTTTAGTTATGCACATTGTAAAATGGCAGTTGGGGATGGGATTTCTTTGACTACAAATCGCATAATTCCCCATTCCGGGGCTTCTGCTTGATTTATGCATAATATACGTCCAAATTGTGACTTTCCTGAAAGAAAATCTTGAATCGGAAGGTTTTGATGCTTGAAAACATGGAGAACTGCTGGATAGCTCGGTGGTTTAGGTCTCTGTCTTCAGAACCCAAAGGCTGGGAGTTCGATTCCCCCGCTGTGCCTGCTTGGTGGGAATGGGACTTGATAATCCATAGAGTCCCTTTCAGCTCTGTGGTTCTAAGATTATTTCTTTATTTAAAATGTTTTTACCCTGACTTTCTCCTTAAAAAGGACTCCCGAGGCAACTTAATACATTGAAAGACAATATTTGAAGCTGAAAACAATTATACAATGATGGTTTAAATAAAAGAAAATATTTAAAGCTAAGAACAATGAGTATAAAGAGACAGCTTACATTATTAAAAGGCATGGTTAGAGCTAGGAACAATAAGTATCCAAATATTAAAAAGGGAAAGAAACAAATGCCACTCTGAGAAATGGAAAACTCAGAAATGGAAAACACAAGTAGTATTAGTAAAAACCCACACAAAGCAGTAATGCGTAACAATCCATCTAAAAATCACATGCATGTAGCTCGTGACGGATGGAAGGCTTGCCTGGAGAGAAAGTCTTTGCTTGCTTGCATAAGGACAGCAGAGATGGGGCCAGCCTGGCCTCCAGTGGTAGGGAGTTCCAGAGTCTGGGAGCAGCCACCGAGAAGGCCCCTCTCCTGTGTCCCCACCAAATGCCCCTGTGAAGGTGGCAGGACCAAGAGAAAGGCTTCTCCTGATGATCTTAGCACCCGAGTCAGCTCATAATGGGAGATAAGACTCTTTGAGATAGCTTGGACCCCAAAACCTAGATGATGATGATGATGATGATGATGATGATGATGATGATGATGATGATGATGATGATGATGATGATGATGATGATGATGATGATGATGATGATGATAACGATGACTTGGTGCTTTATATAACTTTTTTGTTTCTTCACATCCCAACTTTTCAAGGTGAATGTAAACTAGCGTACAGTTCAAGATGGCCTAATTTAAAAGCACACATACACCAGCGAAAAATGTGATCTATTCTACCAGTAGAACAGAGATTCCATATGTCAAATAAAACAAAAAGCGCATTTACAATTGTCGTCGCTGCAGCCAATGGCCTTCTACATTGCGCTGTTAAAAGAGACACTTAACCACATGTTTCCAGCCAAAGAGCCCTATTTCAACCTGGTGCCTAGGAGAAGCTAGTCATGTCTTGAGGTAACACAAGTTATTGCTGGCAGTAAGAAGGCCCTTTGCCCAGTAGATGACCACTGAACGTTGTCTATTGAAGGCTCCTGGAAGATAGTCTTGGATGTCAGAAGGGGCTGGTAGGGGGGGACCACATGTATAGGGAAGGGGCACACATTGAAGAAATTGTTCCTTAGATGTCTCCAGGGTTTAACCAGGGGCAAAGGGCTTAAATTCAGGAAGGGGTTTTTAAAGAGGGATTTAAGTTGGAACAAATTGAACAGGGATGGTGTTGAATCAAGTAGAACCAGTAGTAATTTTTACCAGGCTCTGCATTTACTGCTGTTCTGCTTGGAAGTCTCTTAGGCGGGCTCTTAAGGTTAGTTTATAAACCTGTTTCTGTTGCCATTGTGAGTGGCAAAAAAAATACATAGTGTGCAAAGAAATAAATCAACGAGGTAGTTAATTGCAGTGCTTCTCAACCTTGGGTCCCCACATGCTCAATCCAGCTAGTGGCGAAGGCTTCTGGGCGTTATAGCTCAGGAACATCTGAGGACCTAAGATTGGGAAGCCTTGTTAGAAGCCAAAAGGGACCTGGCTCATACTTTGGACTCAAGGTCCTGCTGGAGGAACAAAACTAGAAATTTGCTGGTGGAGGATTAGGGTGGTCTCCCCCTTCCTCGAAGGGGCAGCTCCACTTGTCAGCGGAGCAAAGCAGGATGAAATCCTTTTTACCTTTCCCTCTGCGGCTCTTCCTTCCCTGTTGCTTGTACTTCCCAGCTTGCCTCTCTCTTTCTCGTCTGGGTTGGAATGGCTCTCCCTCGGGTCATCATCACTCTTCTCTCTTCTCCTGCCAGCCAAAGAGGAAAGGGGGGTGGGATGAAGAGGGAATTCTCCCCAGGCACTCTGTAGGCTTTGTAGAGAACCTCTACTTAATGCAGAGAGAGAAATCCCGATGGGAGGAAAGGAGAGAGACAGGAATACAATAGAGCTGAAGTAGAGCTTATACTAGAGGAAGCTTAAAGTAACCACAGCATGGAAAGGTTGAGATCCGAGGGAGGGAGGGGGAATTTAGCAAATGTTAGGATGCTAAATGTTAGTAAAAGTTCACATTTTTAGTTCCCTAATTTTTGGTGGGCTCTCCAGCTGTGAAAATGACAACAACTGTACACCTTTCTCCACCCTGCTATGTCTCCATGTTTTTTTTCCCAGCACAGAACAGTTTTGTTACCTTAGCTATAGGTCCTATAGCAGCAACCTTTCTTTGGTCTTGGGATGAACATTAATCTGTTTATTTATATTTATCTCTCTTCATCAATTTATGGCAGGCCGTGTCCCTTCCTCTTTCCTATCGTAATGCAGTTTTGTCGTAATGCGGGGCAATTGTAAAGTGGGGCATGACTGTACAGACTTGCCCTCAGTCAGGGAAGCGCATACATGCGCACGTACATACCTTTGGGACAACCTTTGAAAGTGAATCCTAGCAGGTCTTCTCTTTCACTGGATTCCCCCCAAATGCACACCTTTTTCTGGTAGAGAACAGATGATTCCTCTTTGCCTTCACATTGACATTCTGTGAAAGCACAGATTCAGGAAGAATAGTCTGAGGATGTCTTGTGGCGCATGTATCAAGACCTACTGTACTTTAATACTCATGTATTAAGCTCATCTTGTTAACCCCTCCTTCAACTAATGCTGGGGTGTTCTGATTTCGGTAATCTTTTTAATTCTTTACTCCACATGAAGTCCCCTTCCTTTTTCCTGCCTTCCTTCCATTTTAAAACAGTAAGTGGAGCCGCCCGAGGGGACTAAGGGCAGGGGAGCATTGCATGTGCGGCCACATCATCCTCCTTTCCTTTTTTTGAGCTCGGCATGATGTCTAGAGAGAGTCCCTTCTCCATACCGGGGAGGGGATCCAGAATATACAAGACATCACAGACAGCTTTGGGAGTAAATGCGTGACTCCAGGGCACATCTCTTGTCCCAGTAAATTAAATTTGCCACAATAAATGGCAACAAAGATATTTTCAGTCGAATGGTACACAGTGGGCTTCCCGTGAATCTTTCTTAGTGCTCTGATAATCCTCAGTGACAGCGGGCGGACGCCTCGGGGTGGATTCTCCCTTGTCCCAAAGAATGCGAGTGTGGAGGTGTACACGTGCATACATGCCACCCCATCCCTTCTTATTTATTTATCCTTCCACAGTGACACGATGACTGCTTGCACTAAGATGCTCAAGAGGAGACTAGAATTGGTCTGGTGAGCTTGTCAGTGGCACCCTGTCCTGGAAGGCGGCAAAGCGTGGGTCATCATTCTGGTTGGCCTTTTAGTGTCACGAGGGGCAAAGCCCGAGGGTCCATGTGGCACAGGTGGGCAGGATGAAGAGGAGGGCACACAGCGCATCATGCCCCATTGGCCTGCCTGCTTTGTGCCCTTGCGCCTTGCGGTGGCTTTCTCCCTATCTTAGCAGGCTGTGGAAAAATCTCTCCGGTGATGAACCTGTCCACGTGCTGCAGTTTTCATAGGAGATCTTCCCCCTGTCATGCTGAAAATGGAGGAGATCAGATGACAATCTGCTGGTAAATCTGGTTGATTTGCAGGGAACCGACTCTGGTTTCTCATCTCTCTGACAGTTCTCAACTGCTAAGATTATCAGTTTCCTAGCAGGAGGAAAACAGATACAGGTAACATAGGAGTAGATTTTTTTGTGTAGAAAGGTAGTTATGTTTGGTTGTGGTTCCAGTCACAAACCCCTGGGCTGAAGGAGGGGGGTTCTTAAATTTTGACCTGGGTCCCAATTTCGAAGGTACCTCCCCTTGTTGGATCCCAGGTTTCTAATTTAGTGTTTGAAGTTGAACATCTGTGATCAAAGATGCAGCTGATAGGAATTGCAGGATAGGATGTCCTCGGTTTCGGACGCCCCGTCTGTCAGTGGGCAGCACTGCTTGTCTCTTTCTCTGTGCTTCTTGGCCAATTATACACGAGACTCTCTCTCACACACACACACACACACACACACACAGAGCGAGTGTTTGCAGGACCTTCGATTCCCGTCATGGTGGAACCTCACGGGGAGGTAGCGTTGGAGCGCCGCCCAGCACGGCTGAAAATTACAGTTAACGTTCCTCTTGACTCCCCTGGAGATGGTTTTATTCAGAGCTCAAAGAGATAGTCCTGTTTTCAGCATGTGTAAAAAAAAATCAAAAGAAGATGAAATGACAACAAAAATATTGTAGCACTTGAATGATAAATTGGATTTATTTCAGTGTTTTGTCCCTTACAGTCCCCTTTCTCAGGTGCATGCAGTGATAATTTGGGTGCAGGTTTATAGGTGGCAGTGGGGTGGTGATCAAATGAAATGGGAAGAAGGGAAGGATGAGTATGTTGGTAATTAACTTTCTGAAGCACCGTGGTATTACAGACACCCGTAACAAACATGCAAAAGTATTGATTACACAGGCATTGTGTTCATAGGTGATTGGATGTAGAGATGGGCACAATCCACTAGTTTGGCGGTTCATGCCGGTTCAGCGGTCGGCCCAACAGGTGTAGCGCACTTCCAAACCTCACCCGCTCTGGCGGATGCCCACTCGGACGCCGTGCATGGAAGCCAGGGCGCGGCTTCTGAGTGGATGCCCGCTGGAGGGCATTTGTTGATGCCAACCACCAAGCCAGCGTGCCCACCTCTGTTTGGATGTGTCAGGGTAAAGATACCTTTGTACTGTGTTTTTCTCTGTATTGTCAAATTTAGCCATTCTTTTTTTTAAAAAGGGAAGACAATACATTTGTTTTTCCACTTATCTTTTCCTGTTTAAACAATGTATAAGAATATGCATTTTTAAAGAAAAAATCCCTGTAAGAAATGTGTACGTACTGTAGAAGTTGCAGATAAAATATAAATGTGTATGGAAACCATTGAAGATACAAGTTGTATTCTTTTATAATGATGTCACTGATTCGCTGTCATGCCTTTGTGAATTCAACATACATTCACCCTTATAATTAACTTCTGGTTGTTTAGCTTTTACCCAGCACCGAATTACCTTCCCAATTACTGTCACACTGCCAGAAAATTTCACTCTGACCTCTTGTAATGCGTTCTAAACATGTTGATTTTAAACACTTAATTAAAGGCGTACATTTTAGTTCCCACTGTTGAATCGGTGGCGGCTCAGCCTGCTTCTGGTCTGGACCAATTATGGAAATGACAACTCATATTGGTTTCTCATTTATAAAATGGAAAGGCTTCCTCGCAAGGCTGTTGCAAATAAAGAACATAGAAGGATATACGGTTTACAGATGTCACCACTTCTAAATGTTTTTAGCAGGCACGATAGCTCAGTGGTTTAGGTATCTGGATTTAGAGCCAGAGATTGGGAGTTCAGTTGTGCTTCTTGTGAGTAGAGCAAGCCTGGGTGGCCTTGACCAAGCTACGCAATCTCAGGATGCCCATCAGAAAATGGTAGACCTCCAAAGGAGCCTCGTGGCAGTGGTTAAACGGCATTACTGCAGCCAAAACTCTGCTCGCAACCTGGGTTCAATCCCATGTAGCCAACTCAAGGTTCACTAAGCCTTCCATCCTTCTGTGGTCAGTAAATTGACTGCCCAGTTTGTGGGGGGGGGAGAGCGTGTAGCCTGTGTAATTAAAGTGTAAACAACTGCAAGAGTGCCATCTCTACAGCTCTGTTCAAACTTTCAGTATGGCCCCACTGGCATGCCGGCCTGTCTAAGCACAGAGAGCTTTCTCTGCAGAAGGCTAGCTTCCAGGCAGCGACTGGCAACAAGAATCATGAACGCAATGAGAGAATGGCTGCGTTCTGCATTGCTGGAGAGGCTATTCACATCCATGAAACCTTAGGTGTCCAAGATATTGATGGACTTCAGTGTTTATGTTGTTCTGAAAGGGGTAGGACTTGTGTCTTTTTTCCCCATAACAGCACAAACTCTGGAGTAGGAGTGTTTGGCTCTGATGTGGGTCAATAACGATTGCCAATCAGCAACCTATTGGAATGCAGTCAGATATTCCGCACAGGAACCTGTGAAGCTGCTTTATTATGAGTCAGCCCTTAAGTCCATTTGACATAATACTGACTGGCAGCAGTAGGTTTGAGCCAGAAATCTTTCCTAGATCTCCCTGCCTTACCCTAACTCTCTGCATGTAGAGAGTTGCCCTTTGTGTAAAGCGGCAGGCTTTTCTGCCAGAGAACAATGTCAAGGTAGGGAGAGAGAGGGCTCTGCGTAGCTCTAGCTCCTTTACAGGATTAGGCCGCTGCCTAACCTGATCGTTACCCTTTTGTACGATCCAACAGGTGTAGCTGCAACTCCACCAAAGGTGTTGCCCCCCCCCGCATCAGGTGTTGTGTTATGAAAAGAAATGGATGCTTGTTTGCTCTGTAGCTCTGCTCTTGCAGGGGAGAGTGACGGTAGCTGGCAGGGTGTATTCGAGGAGACTGAGAAGGGGGAGAGGTTTTTTCCTTATTTATCTGAAATACAGTAGTTTCAGGCTACCTCTGGGGCAGCTCATAGCGTTTCCTCTCTTTTTGCGCATTGAGGCTGTGTGATGCAGGATTTAAGTATGCTAGATTGTAACTTTGGAGATACAGTAATCTTCTAGCTACCACTGGACCATGAAGCACATTTTCAGTAGATGATCTACCTCACAGGGTTGTTGTGAGGCTAAAGGAGGGAGAGGAAAAGCCAGATATGCCACCTCAAGGTCTTTGGAGGAAATTCAAAACATAGATGTTGCTATTCTGATGATTAGATTTGTTAGTTTACCCTTGTTAGTTTAGTGCAGTGGTTCTTAACGTGGGCGATAATGCCCCCCAGGGGGCGATTTCATTTTTCAGGGGGGCGGTAAAACGAAAAGGGGCGGCGTGGGGGCGCTGGAGCAGAAGGGGGGCGGTAGGGGGGCGCTGGAGCAAGCCAAACCTGTGAAGATGGCTGCAGCCTTTTTACAGTGTGCATGAATATATGTTTTCCTCCAATCTTAATTTATTTATTTATTTATTTATTTATTTATTTATTTATTTATTTATTTATTTATTTATTTATTTATTTATTTATTTATTTATTTATTTATTTTGGACTTGTATACCGCCCCATAGCGCTTCAAGCACTCTCCGGGCAGTTTTACAATTTAATTATACAAGCTACACATTGCCCCCCCCCCCAGCAAGCTGGGTACTCATTTTACCGACCTCGGAAGGATGGAAGGCTGAAATTTTTAGTTCCTGCACTGCAGTTTGTATTTATGCCCTTTTTATATTTCTTTTTGTGTCTTAAAATTCACTTGCAACTAAATCATTAAATGTTACTTTTTGGGGGCATTTCATTTTCTTGGAATTGAATTTTGTTTTCAGGGGTCATTGGATTTAAGTGTCTTAAATAAATAAATAAATAAATAAACAAACAAACAAACAAACAAATAAATAAATAAATAAATATCAGTGCGGGGAGGGGGGCGATGATAACTTCCTCAATGGCTCAAGGGGGCGTTTCTTTCAAAAAGGTTAAGAACCACTGGTTTAGTGAAATGCTTCTGCTTTGTGATGGTTGTTTTTAGCATTTTGCTGGTTTTTAAGACTGTTAAACTACTTGGAGATTTCTCGAATGAAAAAGCAGTGTAAAAAGTCTCTTAAATAGCACATGATTATTCATCAGCCTGCTTTTGCTGGTGCCAAATATTTAAGCTGCTCATTGAGAGGGACCAAAGGATTCTGCCTTTGGAAATCACAAATGACGCAGCATGGAATCCTCCCGTGATGCAACTCTGGATTTTTGGTGGGGTTTTTTTTGACAGTCGTAAAAGAATAGATTGCTGCTAATATTAAACTTAAATGGCTACAGATTTTGCCTAAGAGAATTCAGGGCCTTTGTAACCTTTCTGGATTGGATAGTGAAGAGAAAGGGGAGAAAGAGAGAGTTGTGGGGGGTGTTGGAGCACATAGTCTTGTGGAGATACAGTGGCTTCACAGAGAGTGCCTGATTCCTACTGTTTGGATGTGTGTTGGTCTCCCTGAGAGCAAACATCAGCCAATTCGCTAACCATTATTTTGGACTTGGGACAACTTCCTTACAATTTACTTTCTTAATATACAACTTCCTCCCAGCAAAGGGGAATTTAATGACTTAATCATTAGTGATTGCCAGTTTTGCATCTCCCCCCCACTCCTCCTGATGGTGCTTTGTGTCCAACAAGGGGGTGTAGTATTGTAGTCTAAGGAATGTATTTTGTAAATCCTTGAGTTTGGAGTCTCTATCCTGTGGGTCGGAGCAGATGCAATTGTATCTTAGGGCTTGGCTATATATGATGGACTTTGTGGTGTGTTCAGGATGGAAGCTGGAAGAGTGCAGGTAGGTACTGTATGTCAGTTGGTGGATTTCCGGTACAGCGTAGTGCCAAGATGTCCATGTTGTAGCTTCAGAGTAGTGTCCAGACAATTCACCTGCTGTATCGATTGTTCCAGGGTGAGATAGATGTTTGGATGAAAGCCATTGAAATCCTGGTAGAAATTTTCTAGGGATCCCTTTCCATGGGTCCAGATCAGAAGAATGTCATCAATGTAGCTCAAATAGGTTTTTGGGTGCAACAGTTAAGAAAGGGTTGGTCCAGGTCAGCCATGAATATGTTTGCATATTTTGGGGTCATGCAAGTGCCCATGGATCCGACGGCAGGTTTTATTGTCAAAAGTGAAATAGTTGAGTCTGAGTACTGAGTCACAGAGGATGGTGATTATGTGGACTTTTCCCTTGTTTTGGATGGTGTTTGTGGAAAGTTGTCATCCATCTTTGTGTGGCATGTTGGTATAGAGTGCCTCTACATCCGTTGTAGCTAGGATGGTGTTATCAGGAAGGTTGTGTGTGTGCTGAAGTTTCCTTAGGAAGCCTGTGGTATTTCTTACGTAACCAGGTGCATTGGTAGCATAAGGTATTTTTGGGATTAGGTAGAAGGTTGCTGGTTGAGGTTCTCGTGGAGTGTTCAGCAGGATATGTTCACATATATTTCTAGGGAGATCTGTGAGGTTGTGTAATTCCTTTTCGTATTTGGTGGTTGGGTGCATGGTTAGGGGCTGGTATAATTTAGTGTTGGACTGCTGTCTCTCAGCCTCCTATGTGTAGTTTGATTTGTTCATGACAAATTTCAGTTATGCACATTGTAAAACGACAACTGTGGATGGGATTCTTGATTTCTTTGACTATAAATACCATAATTCCCCGATTTGGGGAGTTCTACTTGACTTATACATATCTTATAGATATCTAAATTGTGGCTTGCCTGAATTAGAAGATGTTGAGGCTTGAAGATGTGGAGAACTGCAGGATAGCTCAATGGTCCAGGTCTCTGGAGCCAGAAGTTGGGAATTCAGTTCCTCACTGTGCCTCATTAAAAGAGTGGACTTGATGACCCATAGGGTCCTTTCAAGTTCTGCAGGTCTAAGGTCTAAAATTATTATGTTTCCACCTTTATGGCAAACAGTTTTTAGATATTATTTAGGATTGGGGTTATTAACTCCTAAGGCATTGGTTTTTCAACCTTTTCTTCCCTGGATCTTTTTGTTTTTCAATCGTTGACCATTGGCCAAGCTGTGTCTTACATCCCAAGTCATTTGAGAACCATCCATTTCCTTCCCGTTTAACTGTTATACATTCTGCCCAAATCATAATTCAGAGAGGATAATCCCTGTTTGGGATTCTTAGTCCTACAGGGGGAGAGAGGGAGCAGAGAAGCAATTGAGATATTAGGTTTTTCCAGGATGTGACCTTTAAACAGAATTAAGTCCTGCAGGTGTTCTTCTGTTTGCCCCCTTTCCTCTTCTACTGAGAAGAAAGGGATTTTGAATTAAAGAGTTCCTTGAAGTCCAAGTAACTGTTTCTGAAGAAACTGCTCAGACCTTCAAACGGTTCAAGTCAGGAGGTGATGACTGAATGCAGAAGCCAACGCCTCTCTGCCTGTTCCCCATTGTTTGCTTGGTCTTGGTGCTTTGTAGTCTTGGTACATCAGCTGCAGGCCTCTTTGTTTCTATAACTGAAGGATTAGGAAAGAACGCCTGTGTTGCAATTTTTCTCTCTCCTCCTCCTCCGGAAATGATAGTGAAAAATCAGCTTGTGGGTAGTGTATGTCATGGGCGTCTCAATGATCTTCCAATGCAAACCAGGTTTAGGGGAGTGGTGTGGTCCCCCGGATGTTATTGGGTTGCAGCTTCCGTCAGGCCCAGTGTACATCCCAGAAGGGGAAGGATGAATTGGAATTCCAGTCGCACAACATCTGGAGGACCACATTTTCTCCATCCCTGCCCCCAAACCCTACAGTAGAAGGATGAGCACTGCAATGCATCTGTACTCCCTCCTTCTCCCTCCCTTGTAGCTTCCTTTCTTTTCCCTGTTTTAATGCTGACCATTGCTTTTCTGCGTGTCCAGATGGGCAGGTAGTCCATTGCTCAGCTAAAGGTCCTGGGTTCAATTTCAGGTATCTCAAGTAGAGCAGGAAAATCCTTCCTTGAAACCCTGGAACACTCTTACGAATAAGCTGCAAAAGACCAGTGGTCTAGGTTCTGCCTCTGTGGAACATTGTGAGGCATTCCCTGAGGGGGATAAGAAGAAATTCCATAGGGCACAAGGCACTTGAGATTTTCATCCTCCTTCATGTTGAATCCATTTGTTTCTGGTATTTCCTTGCATTTTTTGTCACCTTTTTTCAAGAAGAAAAACCACTTGTGCTTAGTTTAATTTAAAATTATTTCTGTGTTCAGTTTTAATCTTAAATTACAAATTGAACTCATGGTTAAAAGGAGGTTGAGATATGGTAAAGAAGAGGTAGGCAGGCATGGGAATTTGTCCAAAATGAAAAGCTAGGCACATGCAAAAATGTGTGGGAATTGCTACTTCCTAACGATAGCTGATTTTCCTTTGCAGACCTGGATCAGTAACTATGAAATTTCTTTCTGATTCTGCTTCAGAATAAATGTGAGCATTAGATTAGGCTCAGCAAGCCATGTGGGACAAATGAAGGTAATGCTAATCAGGAAAATGGAGAGTATGGGGTGGGGTGGGGAGAATAGGCAGGCCTGTGGCTTGCTTGTGGTCTTTCAGACATGGTTCAGTAGATCATCTGAATTAAACTCTGGAACAGAATTAAGGCATTCTGTAAAATCTTGGTCCAGTTTTTTGGGTAAGCTGCTTCACAGGGTTGTTGAAATAAAAAGGAAGAGAGGCGAGTGAACCACTTATGCCCCTTGAGCTACTGTACTTGGAGGAAGGAGCCGTTAAGAAACAATAACCTTGTCGCAAGACTCCTGTACAGCAGTGACTGTAGTAAGGCTTTTGTCATCTTCTTTCCATCAAGAAAACGGCATCTGTCACATCAGATTTTGGATCAAAGCAACCAAAAATCTTTCATTGTACACCACAGTTCGTTTGAGAATTTGTTATGAGCCCACAGTACAGTAATTGAAAAAGGAAGTCCTAACCATCTCCGTACCCCATACAAGTTGTGGTCACATATAGTGTTGTTGTTGTGCATTGCAGGAACAGTGTTGGTTCTGTGTCTGTTCACCTTTTAATTGAGAAGTATATTGTATGTTACAGATGTCAGCTTCCAGCCCTTTATGATACCAACTTCACATCCTTCCCTCTGACTTGTGGAGGAAAGCTAGCTTTCCACGGCATCATGCAACAGTCACCACCTGCACCCACAGTTTTAGCAACCGGTATAGCCTGACTGTGATCGGATGCCCACTTTATATGACAACAGGTGAAATACAGCAATGAGGGAGATTCTAGACCAGAATTATTCTACTAAAGGGGCAGGGTGGAGGTGGAACTTTCTCTAGGGTTGTGCAGCTCAAAATGAAATGGTTGGGGGTGTAGCTTGTGAAAGAAAGAAAGAATCCATCTGTAGAAGCAAAGTTCTGGGTGAAGCAATACTCTTTTCTGGAGGAAAAAGCAGAAGCATGATTTGAGGGGATGTCACTGTAGTGGAGCTGTTGCCAGGTGTTGCTTTCTGACCCTTGATGGATCCTATTTAATGCCATTGAATGATGACAGGCACGTAACAACAGCAGCAACAATACAAGACTTTATCAAGAGGAGGGAAATGTGACCCTCCAGATGTTCTTAGGCTAGCCTGCGTATCTGGTGGTGGAGACTGCTGAAAGTCGTAGACAAGCAGCATCTGGAGGGCTGAACTTTGCCCGTCTCTGTTCTATGAAATCAGCCAGCTGTGGGGATACATTGACTGAAATTTCAATACTCAAGCATCAAACAGTTTCTGGGTTACTTCACAGGACAGCATTGTTGCTGCAAAGTGATCTGATTCATTCTCCAAACAGCAAGAAGGCTATAAGCCAGTGTCTGTTCCAAAAGGCATTTAAACGTATTGGAGCCCTAGAACTAATGCAGCTAGAGTGATAAATAATCCTCCCTCTTCTTGTTGTAGATCAGTGGTTCCCAGCCTGAGTCCCCAGATGTTGTTGGATTTAAACTCCCATAAGCTTTCACCACTAACTGTGCTGGCCAGGTTTTCTGGGATTGTAGTCCAAGAACATCTGGAGACCCCAAGGTTGGGAACCACAGCTCTAGATGAAAGCTGCCCTTTGGATAGCAAGCATCTGACACAGATGAGGCAGCCATTCTACTCTTGAGTGTCTGTGACACCAAGACTGTGTGGCATCTTTTTAACTTTCAGATGGCCAAACTCAACAGGAAACTGGAATCAAAATGCATCAAGCTAAGGGTGCCTTTTTTTGGAGCTAAATTGTGTGGCCACGTTATTTAAACATAAGGATGTGAACACTTGCTTATTTTATCCTCACAGGCAAAGAGAAGGACTTCAGATTCTTTCCTTCCTGCCCTGCAAGTAGGCGGAGTATTTTATTGACCCTGTTGAATAAATGGTTTTATGCAGATGGCCCAGCGTGCACACGTTGTACAAAATTGTACCAGCTATTGATGTGTTTCATAGTTGTTTTTAATTTAAAGCATTGGATGGGTTCTTTGCATCTTTTTAAATGATCAACTGATCCTTTTCTGCTTGCAGTATGTGTGTGTGTCCATGCACATGTATATGTTTTCTTTTTTAAAAGGGAAAGGATACTAGTTTTCTATAGAGTGCCCTATGTGTATTTTGTGTAACCTTAAAAATCTTAACATGGAGGAAACACTTATTTTATGCTTGTGCCAGTGGCTGTGAGCCTTGTTTTGCTCGATAATTTCTTGCCTGGATGTCTTCTGTTGAGACAACGTAAAACAATGTGATTCAGGAACTTCACTAGTGTACAAGTATCTGTATATCAGCAGAGTTACTTTTGCCTTGGTGCATTAGAACCTGCATAGGTAGGAGGTGGGCCTAATTTAGGTAGGAGGTGGGCCTAGTTTGAAAAGGTGGCACAGTCACCCACAGGTCATCCACCATCCAAGCCTTGATAGAAGGTGTCTTGATAGACCTCTTGACAGCAGAGGGAGCTAGCTTCTAACTTTGAACTAGTATGGTCTAGGGATTAGGGTTTTGTGCCTGCATTCAAACCTAGCTCTGCCACAGACTTGCCGAGGGGCTGTAGTCATGACACTGTCTCAGCCACCAGTTTGGAGCTTCCAAGCAATGTATTAATTGGCCCAACAGCAGTGAGTGAGTTTCTGTGTATAGCGCAATCCTTCTCAGGATCTTCAGCAGAAGTACAATTTCTTGCTGTGTGACCTCTTTTGGCCAGAGGTAAATAGCTTTCTCTGCTATTTACAGACTGCATGGGAGAAGCAAACGTAACTGGAGCTGCTGCGTGGAGTAAACCAGACGAACAAGTTCTGGCAGGAGACCGGAAGCGTTCTACTAAAGGGCCAGGGTGGAGGTGGAACTTTCTCTAGGGCTGCGCGGCTCAGAATGAAATGGTTGGGAGCGTAGCTTGTGAAAGAAAGAATCCATCTGTAGAAACAAAGTTCTGGGTGAAGCAATACCCTTTTCTGAAAAGAAAAAAAGCTTCATAATGTACAGAATCTTTCATTTGGCAAAGATTGTCTTAAAAACTTGGGCCAGATGTGATGCCTGTTACACAGGGAATGAGATTGGGAGGAAGGAAAAATGGAGGTTTAGATTGTACATAAGACCGAGGTGACCAGAAGTTAGCAGTTAGCAGTCTCTCCATCTCTCTGGAGGCAAAAGTCTGGTTCTCCTTCTCCGCCCCCCCCCCCCCAAATGACTGGTAAAGAAGAGTTTGGGAGAATTTGAAAGCATTTAATGTTTGAAGCTGGAGCTTCCCATGGCATAGCACAGAGAAGACCAACTTAAGTTACTGCAGAGCCATTTTCAATTCCCCTCCCCCAATTTTTTGTACCTTCCTGAAGTTCTTCTCTTTCAGACACCTTCTGACATTTAAATTTCAGAGAGCCAGCCATGTCAATTAAAAAAAGAAAGAGAGAGAGAATACAGTGGTGCCTCGCAAGACGAGAGTAATTTGCGAGTCTTGCAAAATTTTCGTCTTGCGAAAAGCAGTTTCCCGTAGGAACGCATTCCTATGGGAACCTCACAAGACGAAAATAGTTCATTTGTCTTGCGAGGCATCGGTCTTGTGAAAAATATTCATCTTGTGAAGCACGGCCATAGAAGAAGCCATCTTGCGAGGCACCACAGTGATCCCAAAAAACCATTCGTCTTGTGGGGTTTTCGTCCTGTGAGGCGTTCGTCTTGCGAGGCGCCACTGTATTTTAAGACTAAAATGCCAATTTTAATGTGAGGGTTCGGTGCCTTATAATCCGCACTTTCAGATGTGAGGGAGGGATACATTTAGACAGAGATGGTGGAAAGTAAGGGTGTTCATTTCATTGAGTTGAGCGCAAAGCAGCATGTGTCGCTTACCTCTTTATCCTCACAACAACCCTCCAAAGTGGGTTAGGCTGAGGGTGGGAGATGGGCCCAAGGTCGCCAAGTGAGTTTCATAGCTTTGTGGCGATAAAACCTGGATCTCCCTAGGCCAGCA
The DNA here is from genome assembly GCF_051106095.1 of Pogona vitticeps. Lineage (NCBI taxonomy): Eukaryota > Metazoa > Chordata > Lepidosauria > Squamata > Agamidae > Pogona > Pogona vitticeps. Next base: position 6,734,264 of record NC_135797.1, on the reverse strand, counting down.
CCCTAACCACTGCATTGCACTGTCCCTCTCCGTCTACTGTGTCGAGGAGCAATTCATTGAAGTTCATATATCTGCTGAGCCATCAGGGTCACACGATGATGACATGGGCCTGTCACTCCTCTTCAACGCTGGTCCTTCCTGGGCCTGAATAGCTGTGAGGATTAAATGGCCGCGGGAAAGAGATCTGGGCTTGCCATTGTAAATCCCTCAAGAGAGAAAGTTGAGATAAAAATGTTAATAGCCAAGAGCAGATTTGGGTAGGAAAGTGTTGGAGAAAGAATCTTCAGGAGATTTTAAAAGGAGGGATGGCTTGTGTTGTACGTATATGCAGTAGAGGGAAGAAATTGCATTAAGGAAGGGTGCTTGAAGAGGATGGTCAGACTGTACGTATGGGCAGGCTGCGCTAAAGGAGGCTGAATTCTGCAGCTGTATAGATTTGAAAGGATGCCCAGTGTGGTGTAGCGAACAGAGTGACAGACTAGGACTCAGGAGGCCTGGGTTCATATCCCTTCTCGGGCCTGGAAGAGAGTGTGGTGGATATCTCACTTACCCTGAAAGCCCAATTAGGGTTACTCTAAGCCAGTTGATGGCACATAACCACCACCGATTTTGACTGCCCTGGAATAGAAGAGTGAGGAAATAGGCCTCAGAGACACTGCTGTAGGATTTGATATACTCAAGAGTTTAATTCTATGCTTTTGCATGCCTTGGGGGAGGGTTGCCCTTTGAGTGTAGCGCGAGCTACCTCTAAAAAGGGTGTTTCATGCTATCTCAGATCAAATGCACAGAAGGGCCATTCCATATTATGGGATAATCGTGGATTAGGATTGTGGTCCTTCCCTCCCAGTCTTCAGGCTGTTCTTAGCTTTTAATTACTAAAGGAGGCAAAGGATTCCTAGGAGATGTTGTGGTGAAGGTTGTTATTTAAAGGGAATATTTACGGTCCTGAGGAAACACACACACACACACAAGAACAAACAAAAAACGAAACCCTTCTGTATTGACCTGCCTGAATAGAAAATTGCATTGGGGTTTTCAAGGAACCTCAAATGACCCAGAGAGGAGTTGATCCTTCTGGCCTGAAGTCATGGCCATCTGGTGCAGCATTTGCAGAACTGAACTAGAGAAATGGGTACATAGATGAGCGAGACAGAGAAAATCCAAGATGGAAAGTGGATGCGAGGTATTGAGCTTCTTTCGCTATTCAGAGGATTCTAGCATGTGAACCTGGAGCAATAAATTTGAAGTACTGTATACAAACCCTCTCTCTGTGTGTGTGTTTGTTGTAATAATCACAGATCATAATTTCTGAACCAGGTGCCCCCCCAGATGTGTGAGACTACAACTCCCATCACTCTTCAGGCAGCATGACCATTGCCTGCAGTGGCTGAGTATAGAGGGATTTGTAGTCAACCATCTTAAAGGGCATCAGGTTGGAGAAGTCAACAACCGACGTTCAGTATTAGAGAATTTGCCGTATGGTGATTCCGTCAGCACATCATCGTCTTCTATCTCGTCTTCCATCTTTTCCCTTTCTACCACCTCCTCTTCATCTTTTCCCCCAATCAAATTTTAGACTGCAGACCCATTCAGGTAAGATCCTGTCCTCTGACATCTTCAAAAGCATCCATTTTCCATGGAGGTCGGCACCTCTGGAGGGGGGACACAGTTCACCTGCCCAGGTCGTCTCCTTGTTTGGACACAGACAAAGGCTTCCCTGGTTTGACAGGCGGCCCTGGAACCCTAAAAGGGATGTGGCCCAAAAAACGGTTGAGAATGGCTGCTCTAAAGACGCCGTATACAGCCGGCATAAAATGTATATTAATATTTATAATGCATGGATAAGTATTGTAATAGAAACATTAATCTGGTGCAGTTTAAAAAGAACACATTCCCCTCGGGCCTTCACTGTTGCAACACATAATGTTTTGTGTGAGTTGCATATGTGTGTATTTTCCCCCGTGTTGTCTTTAGGACCCAGTCAAAGTGCAGAGCCTCTGCCTATCTTGCCCACTTCAGTGGGGACTGCTCGGTTGGGGCAATCAGGCCATCCTTCCCCCCCCCCCACTTCAAGATCCGGCATCCCCTAGGCCAGTGGTCCCCAACCTTGGGCCTCCAGATGTTTTTGGACTTCAACTCCCAGAAATCCTGGCTAGCAGAGGTGGTGGTGAAGGCTTCTGGGAGTTGTAGTCCAAGAACATCTGGAGGCCCAAGGTTGGGGACCACTGCCCTAGGCAGCCGATTCCTGCCAGTCCTCCCTAGCGGAGATGGAGAGGCTCTGCCTGTTTTTCCCTTTCTGCTGAATACCCTCACTGGGTCTGCTGTGTGGGGTGGGGGGGGGAAGCAGCAGGTAAGGGGTTGGGGGTGAATAGCAAAGTGAATGCCTCTGTATCTGTGCGTGCGTGTGTGAGAGAGAGGACCCAACCTTAGCTTCTGGTTCATCTTGTTACTCCTGAGTACCACGCCTGCCATTGACTGCTGTCACTGTCGCTGCCAGCATCCTCCGTCACACCAGCCACCCTACTCATCACAGGGCTACAATCTGCCACCGATGGTACCTGTCAATGTCACCTGATGGAACCCCCTTCAACTCCATTACTGTTAAAGCTGCAGATTGTTTGGATCCGTTTTTGTGTTGCTTAGGTCACTACATTGTCTGTTACTTGACGAAAGAACTCCTGCACACAACATGGGAAAAAAATACATGTGTCTCATTGTATTGCTTGTGAAATATAACTTCACTTATGCCCTTGAGTTGCAGAAGTTTTACCAAAGGAAGTAACTTGTCAGAGTTTGGAAATTACCAATTACATTCACTTGCATTGGTTTTTAACACCTTATTTCCAAACGTTGACAGTGACTGGGGTGAGATAAAGTGATCTTTTGTAAGCGGAGTCTCTGACTTTTCTTTCGAGGTCACTTCACTAAAGATTTTAGCGGTTTTTCATAGCTTTTAATAGCATTTATTGCCTTGTTGCTGTTATTATTTTTAGTTTACATAAGTGGTATTGATCTTTGCTCTTACATTTAAAAGATCAAATTATTCATTGTCTCTGTTTCTGCTTGCTTTTTGCCATCCATGGGTCACTTTAGCAATTAAATGTAATAGCAAAACAGCCCAGAAAAGTTAAACACACTTTCTGGAAGTTCCAGAGCTATTGTAACTTGTCAGGAGAAGAATAACTTTGAAGCTGGTTGCAGACCGTGATATTGAGGAAAATTATTTCTGATTTGCGTTAATAAAATATTTTGTTTAAAAAAAACTGAGGAAGAGCAAGGGGGGAATTATGATAGCCAAGAGCTGCCATGTGAACAAATCAGATCTTGGATAATTTACTTTCTTTCTGCAATATCCAAAATCTTTCCAACAGAATAGCAAAATAATGTCTCCACTTCTGGAGTGAATCCTTTTACTTTTGCTGTCAAAGAGGATGGCCTGTGCCCTGGAGGAAATCCGAAGCCCAATTGCTGTTATTTCTAGACTGGAGAAAGGTCTACTGCCAGGACAGGCTTGGTATAAGGCAGCTACTACATTCGGACACGTACTCAACTGTGATAAGTTTTCAACAGCCATCTATCTACATTAGAAGCAGAAATACCATATTTTTCCATGTATAAGACTATACTTTTGTCTAAAATCTTTAGACTGAAAATTGAGGGTCATCTTATACCCGGAAGTAAGCTGAGGAGAGGAAAAAAACCAAGTAGAGGGGAAAGCAGGGATCAAAGCGATCTTGCAGGGCTTTGATCCCTTTCCCCCTACACTTGCTAAGCCCCACTTAGATTTCTTAATTTTAGGTTAGAAAAATGGGAGGGCGTCTTATACATGGGGGCGTTTTATACACAGGAAAATATGGTATTTCCAGTGAGTATCTTCTCTGGAGCAACCCAGTTAGAAAGAAGAAAATCGGGGGGGGGGGGGAGGAGAAATGCTTGCAGAATTTTATTTGGAGGTCCCCCGTGCTGCATATGGGGCGGAGTGTCTCCTCCAGTCAAGTAACGCCATTGTTGAGACTTCAGGGGAGGCCTGATTCATCCTCTGGGCAGCTGCCTTAGGGCAGGATTGCATGTCTTAGTCTCCACTCATGTTCGTTAATGAGGCAGAAGGGTGCTAAATAGGCCAATGGCCTCTACTTTGTTCCAACGTGAAGAGTTGAGGGAGTCCTTTAAAAATACATAATCTTCCCCCATCTAGTCATGCTTGCCAGAGGATAATAGGAGTTACAGTCCCAGACAGGTAAAGAGCATCTGCTTTTGGAGAGGCATCTGTCAGAGGAGATGTACTCCTCCCTTTCTCTCCATCTGAAACCTTTTATCATTTCTTTCACTTTCTTCTTTTGGTTATCTTTTGTTTGTTTGGGGAACCATGACGACTCGTGCATAAAGCAGGGATGGGCGGCTTGTGACTCTTCACTGTACTTACTCTTCATTCCTCATCACCGGCTAGGGCTCATGGGAATTGCAGTCCACCTACACCTGAAAGGTCCAAAGGTTGCCCACCCCTGTTCGGGAAAAGTGGCACGCACGAACTTGCTTTGCGTTGGTGAAGATCCCAGCTTGTTCTGAAGCCGTTAATCCTGGTTCCTTCATTGAGTGAAATGGGAAATTCATGACTTCCTGGATGTCTGCTCTACCAGTGAGCAAGGAAAGCCTCTGGTTATCTTGGCTCAGTAAGCGGAGATAGGACGGTCTGATTATAGTCATTGAGACAGACCACCAGCTAAAGACAAATCTGTGTGCAGAATCTGGCTCTCTTTTTCTTAGATCTCAGTCTGAAGATGTGCGCGCCTTCCAAATGCTATAAACAAAGTTGGGGTGAACCGGAGCAGGTCATATTGCACTATATCAGAAAAGTTGCTCCTAGTGATGGAAAGCCAGTTTCCATAGTTTTCACAGAGATGGCAAATGAGCTTGAAGTGTATCTGGTCCCCTTCTGCAGTCTTGACCAACATTCCCTCTGAGTTGTGCGCACAAGAGCTCTGTCAGCACCACACATAGGCAGCTGGTGTTGACGCCTGTTTCCTTTCCGGTTTCGGATGAATCCCTGCCTCCTCGGAGGGGGGGGGGGGCACGCAGATGGATGAGGAGCCTGCATAGCTGGGATAAAGATTACAGGGAACATTAGTCTTGAACCATGCGTTGCAGTACTGTGTTGTGGCTGTGTGGCCTGTTTCACAGCTGTGACCACTTTCATGTCACATTGGAAACACTGCCCTTATGGACTAGCCAACAGATGTGTTTCTGGAAAGTTGGTACCTCCCTGGTTACCTGTTCTGCGTGTGGGCCTTGATCTACCTTTTTGTCAGACGCCTCTGGAAGTCCCTGGCTGAGAAAAAACTTGTCTGAACCCCTTAGCTGCTGTGCCCATACACTGAGCTTGTGCACAGCAAAATTGAACTGTGTTTGGCTACCACAATGAGAACCAGGCATCTGTGGCCGGATGGTATCTGGAGTTAGAACATCTTTCAAAACACTGGGCACATAGATCCCGAGGTGGCTGTTGAGGGAGATGAGGAATCCTGCAGATTTGTGAGAACTCGAGAAAGTTATTGAAAGTTATTCTAGCCACAGGTGTTCATCTTTCGAGTTTCTTTTTGTTTGTTTTCAAGTGCCTAGTCCTTATGATTACATGCTGGGCAGAAAAATGCAGGCAGTGTCTCTTGGAACTCCCGGAAGGCGGAGATGCTGATTTAAGAAGCTTTCCCCATGTTTGGAGGAGCTGGCGCAAACAGTTTCTGAATAAATCATGTTGTGCGTTGTGGGGAAGGGGTTTGAGGATTTATACGAAGGTGCATTATTTATTCCAGCTTCATCGTTCAACCTTTCTGTGTGCTGAATTTTGTCTCTCTTTCTGTTCGGAAGTACACGGCTAGAAGCTGCTCACCTAACTGTGCTCCCCGATCCCTTCAAAGGTGCTCCCGGGCTTCTCCCTTTCACTCGTTTCTTTAAAAAGAAATAAATAACAACTACCCTAAAAGCCCTGCCTGCTCTTTGCCTGGGTGGGGCTGGCGGCTTCCTGTCAAGGAGAGTCTGATGTATTTGTTCTCTCTCTCTCTCAAGTTACGTAGGTTTCCTGTTACCTTTTTTAGGTGGTGGTGGTGGTGGAGGAAGCCGTTTAGCTGTTTATGAGTTAGATTTCCTTTCCGTCAGGTGTGGATTGAATCTAAGGATCGGCCAAACTCTCTGTTTCAATTATTTAAATTTCAAGGACTCTCTTTCTTTCTTTCTTTCTTTCTTTCTTTCTTTCTTTCTTTCTTTCTTTCTTTCTTTCTTTCTTTCTTTCTTTCTTTCTTTCTTTCTTTCTTTCTTTCTTTCTTTCTTTCTTTCTTTCTTTCTTTCTTTTTTGGAGTGGGTGGCTGATATCTCTAAATAAGGCACGTCTCCCCTCCACCCCTATCTTGAAAACCGGCTCGGAGGACTTGTCTAACAGCCCAGGTGTTTTCTGGCTCGGTGACTTGGGAAACTTACGAAAGGTGTTGCCTCACTCAGGTATCAGAGGTGGAGCCTAGGCACCGGTTGGATGAGGAAGCTGTGCCCTTCCTCAGGGCTGCCTTGCTGTACTTTGCTCCTTGGGAAGGTTTCGCTTTGGGCTGGCGGATGACGGAGCGAGACACACCGGCTGCCTCTGCCCAAGGAGAAGGGGGAAAAAAAAACACGACAGATCCTGTCTTGGTTCCACGAGGCGGCTCTTCTCTCAGATTTGTCTGCGGTCATTTTGAATCGGGTCCTTTCCCTTAGCTGACGGTGCAGGCGCTCGGAAGCTGGGTACCATCTTTGCCCCCCCCCCCATTGTGGAAGGATCCGTGGATCACCCCTGGCTGGCAGGAAGCCATCTGGAGCTGAAGACATTGTGGCAGGCGGAGGAGGCGCTGCCCGGTAGAGGTGGCAAAGCTGGCGGCGTTTCATGAGTGGAGGAAATAGACTCGCCGTGCCTGTGACGATGGGCATAGTAAGTCTCTCTGTCTCAGAGGGTTTGGCTCGTGGGATTCAATCTACAGTACAGAATTTCTAGAGAGTTACTGGTCTCTAAGAAAAGTGATGTTTTGGGCTTGTTTTCTGGTGGATATAGAGAGTCCTGTTTAGAAAATGATACACCAGCACTGCCTGGGGTGGTACCCAAAGGGGGGACTCATCGTTGGTCTTGACCTCATACCATCTCTGCACTCGCTTTAAGAATTAAGAGCACAGTTCAGTAACCCCAAGAGATCAAATTTTAGCAAAAGCGTGTAATAATCTGTGATAAGTTGGCAAGATATTGAATGTGGAGACTTTTGAACCTGTCTCTCCGCTTCCTCCCTGCCTGGGGAGTAGAGGAGTGTTCAAGCCATAGACCCCCCTCTCCCAATTTCTGCTCCAAAGAGAGGGGAAGGCATTGGGTATTCTCAGATACAAGGAACTCTTAGACTTTTCTCAGAGAATTATGAGTGTCCCTCTCAGAAGCTATGGGGCAATATCCTTCCCAACTCACTGTAAATCGTGGCATCTAATGACGCATGCCGGTAAAAGGAATTAGCAGTTGACTGATTGAAGTGGCTCTCACCACTGTAATTGCTAAATGCTTTCTTCCCACATCTCTTGAGGGCTGGATTAAATCAGAGTGTTCGCAAAAGGAGGGATCCGAGGTAACTTTCCCTTTTAGGATAGCATAGACAGTTTGACCATATAATTTCTGGTACTGTATCTGGTTGACTTTTTTCTTGATAAATTTTGTTCACTGAGTGTCATTTTGAATTGAGAAATTGATTAAATTGTTGTTAGCAATACTTAAGCTTACGTGTCTTTCTGAAAGTTTGGCAGTTATAATTTCATATGCACGTCGTGTTCCCCCCCAAAACCCCTCCTCTTTTAAGGAAGAAAGGGCTATTTTCTTGTTTTCCCTCTCCCAATTCCTTATTATGAGAACATACCAAAACTTGAATATCTGGAGAAAAAGCTACCCTTTGGGTGTAAAATTTGCTGTTACTGAGCAGTTGGCTGAAGATTTCATTAAATGGAAATGGCTCATTCAGAGCGTTTGAACCTTGTCAAAATATCTGTCCCAGAGAATAATATAAGAATGGAGAGAGTGACAGTATTGTTAAAAATTAAAAAAAAATAAACAACCCAGGAGCAGCTGTGTTGGGAAGAAATGGCTTGACAAGCAAGGTTCAAAAAGTGAAAACTTTTGATTTGGATATCTCTAATAATGATGATGGCAACGGTGCGCCATTAAATTGATCAATTGATGGTAACGGTTGAATCGACTAACATGACGTGAGTTTGTGCGGTGGTGGTGAAGGCATCAGTTTGGCCAAATTCTCACAGAGGTAGCAATGGCTTGCCCCTTGTGTGCTGTAGGGTGTTGGGGAGGGTGTGTCAGATGATGGAATAGGCTCTCTAGAAATAAAATTCCATGCACATAGAGAGTTTGCCTGTCAGAGAGCGTGCTAACCTTAACCCTTTCCTCCCTGACACTCTTTAACTTTCTATGTTGAAGAATTACATAAAGGACGAGCCACTCAATCACACAAGTCTCCAAACATAGGTTTCCCACTTACTGCTACTTTGGTGGCAACTGGACCCCAGCCCTCATGCTAGTGGGGGGCTTGTTTGTTTCTGACATTTATACCCCATCTTTGCTCCAGTGAGCTCAGGGCCACCTTTACAGTAATTCTCCCCAGTATTTTTTTTTATCTTCTCAATAACCCTGTGAGGTGGGTCAGACTGAAAGACAGGGGTCCAATCTCAAGGTTCCTTGGGAGTTCCATGGTTCAATGGGGAGATCCATCTTTCAAGACCCAGTCCATTATCCTAATCCACAGCGGATTCTTCTGCATAGATCTGGTGTACAGTGGAGCCTTGCTTAACGACGACAATCCATTCCAGGAAAATCGCCGTTAAGCGAAAACATTGTAAAGTGAAACTAAAACCCCCACTGAAACGCATTGAAACCCGTTCAGTGCGTTCCAGTGGGTAAAAACTCACCGTCCAGCGAAGATCCTCCATACGGCGGCCATTTTCGTTGCCTGTATAGCAAGGAATCCGTCCCTAAACACAGCGGGGAGCCATTTTAAGCTCCCGGCGGCCATTTTGAAACCCCGACGATCAGCTGTTTTTGATGGTCATAAAGCGAAAATCGGTTCCCGAAGCAGGGAACCAATCATCGCTAAGCGAAATTCCCCCATTAAGACCATCGTTTTGCAATCGCAATTGCGATCGCAAAAAGATCATCGTAAAGCAGATTTGTCGTAATGCGGAGCAATCGTTAAGCGAGGCACCACTGTACTTTTATAGGAAGCCTAGGGTGTAATTTGTTTGCTGTGAGCTCTGATGGGCCTTTGCAATAGAGCGGAAGGTGTGTTTCTAACACTGTGCCAGCCAACATGTTTTCTGTGTCAGCATTTTTCCTGTTCACCTTTCCAGGGCAGGTATCTGGGAGCTGTGCGTGCGACCGCAGAGTTCTTCCGTGCTGTCACAGCTCACAGACGGGTGAAATAGGATATCCGTGGGTTTGCGTGGATGCGTTTCCAGCTTTAAGAGCAGCCCTTGCTGTTCCAGCTTGAGCATTTCTGCTGCTGCCAGTTTGGAGGTGGTGGTGGGGAAGAGAGGAAGCAGCTTAGCCCTGCCTGATCTGTGGAGCTGAGATGCTGTGGCATTCTGGAGTTAGTTTGCTTGTGTGTAACTGGACCTATACCCTCCCTTTTTTCCGAACCTGGCTAGCAACGATGAAATGAAGCGCATGCAGGTAAAATAGATTAAAAACACATCAATAAGGGAAAAGACAGGGCCGTCCCCGTTAAAGCCCCTTCTCAGTTCATCCCAGATTACTTGCCAAAGGCCTCTCTGAATTAAAAAAAAAGGACTTTGCCTGCCATGGAAGTTCTTTATTAACTCAGCAAGAGCACTTTTAAGGGGTCAGATGAATCGTTCTTAGAAAGTATGGCTGTGTAGGGTAGTTCGGCAAGGAAGAATTTAGCCTTCAAGATGTCGTTGGAGTAAAATGTCCACCATTCCTGGTTTTTGGTGGCCGGGACTGAAGGGAGTCAGCATCCAGCAGCATCCGGAGAGCGGTGGGTTGGTCGTTTCTGATCTAGCATGTTCACAGTCGGCATTTCCACAGAAACCACATACCTGATGAAGGAGGAAGATGAGGGAAGTTGCCTCAGACATCATATATTCCAGATAAAAGAATAGTCCCAAATACTGTGAAAAGGGGCTCCTTATTCATATTTAGCCCCATGTATGGGGTTATATTAGGGGACGTGGTGGCGCTGCAGGCTAAACCACAGAAGCCTTTGTATGCTGCAGGGTCAGGAGACCAGCAGTCGTAAGATTGAATCCACGCGACGGAGGGAGATCCCATCGCTTTGCCCCAGCTCCTCGCCAACCTAGCAGTTCGAAAGCATGCAAATGCGAGTAGATAAATAGGTACCACCTCGGTGGGAAGGTAAACAGCGTTCCGAATCTAAGTCACATTGGCCACGTGACAACGGAAACTGTCTATGGACAAACGCTGGCTCTATGGCTTGGAAACGGGGATGAGCACTGCCCCCTAGAGTCGGACATGACTGACTAAATGTCGAGGGGAACCTTTAGCTTTACCTTTATGGGGTTATATATGTGCCAGGAAGCAAACAAACCTCTGTGACAGGCTGATAATAGGAATAATCAATATTTTCTTAAGTCACAGGTATGGCACTCCAGATGTTGAACATCAGCTGTCAGCATTTCTCAACATTGGCTAGGCTTCCTAGGACTGATGGATATTGCTTCTTTTTTATGTTGTTATGTCCCATCAAGTCACTTCCAATTTGTGGTGACCTTTATAGGGTTTTTGAGGTATGTGAGATGTTTGAGGAGCAGTTTAACATAGTTACCTCTCAGTGACTCTTCAGGGCTGAGAGAAGATTTGAACCCAGGTGTCCTGTGTCTTAGTCTGAAACTCTGTCCACTGCACAACACTGACTCTCTGGGAGTTGGTCCCCTGATTCTGCTGTTTAGAAGAATCTTGCACAGTGGTTTATAACCAAGATTTGTAATCCAGTGATAACTAAGTAGCTGTGTTTTGTCCACTCCTTTGTATAAGTTATCTAGCCACAAAATACTCAGTCCTTAAAAGCAGGGATCGGCAACACATGGCCTGGGAATATTTTCCTGTTTGGGGGGGTCTTCTGAGGGCCCCCTCTGTTGTATTCATTGCCATGCTGCTTAGATTCCACCATAAAGGTAAAGGTAAAGGTTCCCCTTGACAATTTTTTGTCCAGTCGTGTTCGACTCTAGGGGGCGGTGCTCATCCCCGTCTCCAAGCCATAGAGCCAGCGTTTTTGTCTGAAGACAATCTTCCGCGGTCTCATGGCCAGTGTGACTTAGACACGGAACGCTGTTACCTTCCCACCGAGGTGGTCCCTATTTATCTACTCACATTTACATGCTTTCGAACCGCTAGGTTGGCGGGAGCTGGGACAAGCGACGGGCGCTCACTCCGTCACGTGGATTTGATCTTACGACTGCTTGGTCTTCTGACCCTGCAGCACAGGCTTCTGCGGTTTAGCCCGCAGCGCCACCACTGCGCTTCCACCATAGAAGTATTCTAAAACTGCTTTATTAGATAACTGCATAGTTTTTTAAAAGGAAGATGTCACTCCAAGAAACTCTAAAAAAGTGCAAGATGGCGGACTCTCCTTCATTAGAGATTTGTTTAAACAAGTTGCTTAGGGATTTCTGGAAGCTGTAGTCCAAGAAATACAAACTTGCATGCCTTCAATGGCTATGTATCTGGAGTAATGTATCAGGAGTTCCCCACATCAACAAGGAGTTGGGATGGATCAGTATTACTCACATTTTGGCCTCCAGATGTTTTGGCATCTCTCAGCATCTCTGACAGCTAGCTATGATGGCTTGGGGTGCTAACATCAAGAGGATCTGGGGGAACCAGCTTTGGCTCTTATGGACCCCTTCCCAACTTTGTATCAGGGTAGAATCCAGTTCTGTGATGAAGCGTAGCCATTCTTATAGACAGAGTCACACTTGAACGAGTGCAAACAACTTTAGTCAAATTACTTAGTGCAAACAACCTTAGCCTCACCTATTTTCACCACCCAGGAATCTCTTTGCAAGGGCCCCGCTTCACCATTTTTCTTGCACTACCTGTTTCGGTTCCCATCAGATGCCCCACGGGAGCGCTTGACTAGAGACTGGCATGCTTGATGATCAGCGGAACATTCCTGTGCAACTCGTTGAGCAATGCTCTCAAGAGTTGAGATACAGCTATTTGGTCTTTCTGTCCGTGCTTCTTTTTCATCCGTCTGTGCCCAAACTGGGTGTAAATTATGGATGAGCCGACGAGGCCGCGTTCGGTTCTGCTCCTCTTGGGTGCATTTTGGAACGGTGTCTCAGCTGTTGCGGTTGACTCAAGAGAGCAACAGCCCACGGCGTCCTTGAAGAACAAGCCAAGTGTGGGGCACTGATCCAGAGCAGGGAGGGGAAAGAGCTATCTGTTTTGTGTTTTTTTTTTTCCCCCTGGCCTGCCTGCGTTCTGCAAGGGTCACTGAAGAAAATTCAACATCTGCCCCGGGGTTCGGGCATCTGCATTGTGTTATTTCAGTGGGCATGATTCAGTAAAGGCTGTGCGGGACACGAAGCCTGATCTTGCACTCTCTCTCTCTGTCTCTCTCTGTCTCTCTCTGTCTCTCTCTGTCTCTGTCTCTCTCTGTCTCTCTTTCTCTCTCTCTCTCTCTCTCTCTCTCTCTCTCTCTCTCACACACACACACACACACACACACACACACACACACACACACACACACACAAAAAAAACAGCTCTCTGAAAACTATGACCCATAAAGAGGCACCATCTTCAGTTAACTTGCAGGCTATCTGGTCTGGGTGAGCCTTTATGCATTCTGTCAGTTGAAAATAATATATCTTCGTGGTGTTGGTGTTAGGTACAAACAAAACAGAAAGTTTTCTGCTGGGGGGGTAGGTTTGATTTAATTTTTTTAAAATGATTTTAAAAAAAATTGAATTGTGATGGTAAATCAGTTTGATTTTAAAAACCATTGAGTTTCATCCACCCCGATTTTGTAGACAAATATCCTAAACTAGAAAAAGCAGAAGGGAGCGGGCACGTGTGTGAAACATTTGGATTTAGAACTAACCATTGGCTGACGGTGTCTTGGAACTCACTGTCTTATATTTGTGGTCCCCTTCCTCCACCCCCCCCAACTATTCTTTCTGAGCAGCAGTCTACAAAGGGATCCCTTATTTTAAGCGAGCAAGCAGCCAGTGTCAGCAAAGGCAGTGTGGCTTCCTCTCATTGATCTGATGACATCCCAGAACTTGTCCCAGTTGAATTTTGGGGGTTGCTAACAGTTTCATTTGCCTGGCAGGCTATCCCATAATATTGCAGGCAGCTCAGCTGCATGGCTTGGGTGGAGTGCAGATGGTTCTGCAAAGTGAGGACAACTCTGTGGGTTTTTAAATGCTGAACTCTGCAGCAGGGCGGATTTGATTTAAATCAGATTGATTTAAAATCAAACCAAAATTTTAATTTAAATAATTATTTAAATCAGTGTGTTTTTTTAAAAAAAATCATTGGTTTTTATTCACTCTACTCTGTTGTATGGCGTGTGTTGTACAAATCAAATAGATTTTCACATGATACGCTTGCGGATGAGTAAGTTCTGTGCCCTCGTTGCATGACTTCTGGTTGAGCATTAGTAATGTTCCTTCTGACTTGCATCAAATGGGAAGGTGTTTTGTGTGTGTGTGTGTGTGAGCGAGAGAGAGAGAGAGAGAGAGAGACTACATGGACTTCCTTGCACTTTCCAGAAATGAAAACAAACCCGTAATGCATCTTCCTTTTTCCTTTCCTATCTTCTCAGCCGGCCTTGGGACATCCAGAGTCCAAGCCCAGCACAAAGTCCAACATGTTACGAGGCCGTACCTCCGCTACCTCTGCAGATGAGCAGCCTCACATCGGGAACTATCGCTTGTTGAAGACGATTGGCAAGGGCAACTTCGCCAAGGTCAAGTTGGCGCGGCACGTCCTGACGGGGAAAGAGGTGAGAGAGAGAGAGAGCCAAAAGAATAAGTGATCCGTGCACTGGGCTAGGCCGATATCCTCCATAGTAGAATAGCGTGGCTGAGCAGTGCCCGTCCAGGCCTTTAAAAACAAGGACGTTGATTCATCAGCAGGGTGGCTTTTGTGTTGGAGGTGTAAATTCAAGCCCAGTTTTATCTGCTTCCTCTTGAGATTGTTAGCTTTTACTTTGAAAGACTTCTGGGATTTTAGTTTAGTTTTTGAGTTTTAAAAGGCTTGTGGGATTTAAACATTTTGGCACCAGCACAAAACTGAGCTTGGAAATATCCCTTTTTGGACTGTCTCTCTCAGTGGCAAAATCTTTTTTAATGGGGTTTTTTGGATGTTACAGGGCAAAAATAACTTTTCCAAACTCTTGAGACTGGAAGGACTTGCGGGTACCTTGAGTGATTAAGTGAGAAGTACAACTATAAAGAGGGACGTGGTGGCGCTGTGGGCTAAACCGCAGAAGCCTCTGTGCTGCAGGGTCAGAAGACCAGCCGTCGTAAGATCGAATCCACGCAACAGAGTGAGCTCCCATCGCTTTGTCCCAGCTCCTCGCTAACCTAGCAATTCGAAAGCATGCAAATGCGAGTAGATAAATAGGCACCACCTCAGTGGGAAGGTAAAACGGCGCTCCCTAGTCACGCTGGCCACGTAGCAATGGAAATTGTCTTCAGACAAGTGCTGGCTTTACGGCTTGAAAAACGGCGATGAGCACCACCCCCTAGAGTCGGACATGACTGGACTAAAAATGTCAAGGGGAAACCTTTACCTTTACCTTACAACTATAAAACCAAAAAGAAGGTTGGGAGCTATACTGTCTTTGAAACACTGGAGCCTCATAGGTTCACCTCTGTCATTTTCAGGGCTAGTAACTTCACTTTATAACTGGTTCCAAGACCATCTTTCAACATAATGACAAGAGCCGGGGTTCCCTTGGCGTAGAAGTCCTGCTCCGATTATATTTGGCATTTCTTTCATGCTCCCTTGTGACGTAATATCCTTTCGAGTGTTGAAACAATTTCACTCCTACTGTGTCAGTGATCCCTATTTTCTCAGACGGGAGAGGTCTTGTTGGGGGGGGGAAGCATGGATGAGGCTCAGACATGATGCCTAGCCTAAGGCCAGCTGTTGGCTTAGTAGGTGCAGTGAGATTGAGACAGGATGCCTCAACACCCTTAGCCTTTAGGCTACAGCAGCATGTGCTTGCCCAGTAATTGAGAGTGACTAAGTCGTTTATAATCCTTCATTTCCACAAGGGCTCTGGATAGAAGGCCTGAATAAACACAGGAGGCCTGGATCCCAAGAGCCCCTTCATTGAGGAGACCGTTTTGTTCCTCAAGGTGTCCACCCTTTTTGCTTTAAACCAGAGCAGTCGTCTGACAGCTCCAGCATTGGGGATCTGAGGAGCTTCAGTCAGGCTCCGGGACAGGCAAGTCCAGTTGCATGCATACAAATCTCCCTGCAGTTCTTGAGGTCAGATCCCGAATATTTAATACCATTTAAATACTGTATACAGTGGTGCCCCGCATAGCGACGTTAATCCGTTCCGGATTAATCGTCGCTATGCAGAAACATCACTAAACTGAGCCGAAAAAGCCATAGGAACGCATTAAACTTTGTTTAATGCGTTCCTGTGGCTCCCAAACTCACTGTTGAGCGAAGTTCCTCCATAGCGCCGCCATTTTCGCGCCCTCGGTAAGCGAGGGCAGGGCCCGAAAACACTTGCGGCAGCCATTTTAGGCACCCGGCAGCCATTTTGGAACTGCCGATCAGCTGTTTAAAAAAACATCGCAATGCGAAGATCGGTAAGCGAAACGCTTACCGATCATCGCAATGCGATGTTTTACCCATTAAAACATCGCAATGCGATCGCATTAGCGATCTAAAAAATTAGATCGCTATGCAGATTCGTCATTAAATGGTGCACTCGTTATGCGAGGCACCATTGTATATATCTTTCCTCTCATTGCTTATACATTTGAAATTGAGAGCAACCAATACAGTACTATTCTAACCACCGCCTCCTTTTAGTAATCTCTTCAAGCACGATGCTGCAAAAATAAACCTCTTATTGCTGACTATTTAAGTGTATGGTCAAATTCCCAAAGGTGTTCCATGTGTAAACCACACCAAAAAGCCATTGCGTCAGAAAAATCTGTGTATTGATTTTCAGCTATAGACCTCAGCAGGCTGCATCTGCTGTGTCATAATGCCCATCTGCTGGCGGGGTGCTGGGACTGCAGTGTTTCGAGCGACAAGATGCCCTCCATGCTGTTTCGCTTCCCCGACACCCCCTGGCAGCTCCCCCTGCCAAGCTCATTAAGAGATCAAGGGTCCCCTTTTCCTTGGGGAAAAATACTTTAACCTATTTGCTTTGGGGTAAATAAGATGGCCTCTAGAGCAGCCAAGGTTGGTGCTTCAGCTACATCCCACTGCGTGTGAAAACGACTTTTTCCTCCTTAACAAGGTGTTGCAATTGTTAACAATTCCAGTGTGCCTGTGCTGTGATCAGCTATATTCTTTCTTGAAAGGTTGGGAAACCCCAGGCAGCAGGGCCATAGACACCTGCACCCCAAACCCAGCCTTAATAGTGCTGTTGTTTGAACATATTTTAGCACCTACATGTGGAGGAGTACCCCCCCTCCTTCCAAGTTTTGATCCTGATGAACAAACATGCAGCTTTCCAAAATGTCAGCCCTTATATTTGCGAAGGATGCAGGGAGCCCATTCCTTACTCGCTGGCTCAGTCTCATCCCCTCTCCCTTCTCCTTGAGCAGATGGGTGGTTGGCGTTGGTGCCATCGCATCGAGGCTGCATTTCAGATGTTCTCTGCCTTTTCCCTTTGACTGAGCAGGACCACGAGGAAAGAATTCGCCATCTTACAGACTAAATCTATCCTTCAGGGGCACCCTCTTTTCTGGTCTCTTTGGACCCTTGCAAACAGTTTACGTTTGTCAACATCTTGGAAACCTGGCAGGAAGCCTGACTTAGCATCCTGACGAGCATCTGTGAAGGAATGCCTGTTGTTGTCGCTGGGGTTTGTGTAGCCGAAGCTAGCCTTCCTTCCTTATTCATCCTTCTCCTTGAGCACAGCATTCCCACATTCTCCCTTTGAGGGTCTCCGGCACCCGAGTGTCACAGCCAGGGGAAGATGATGAACGAAAGCACTCCCCTCCGTCTGCAATGTTGTGCATAACATGGGATGATGACCGAGCCGATACCTTTCTTGCCACACCCAGTGCTTTGTGATGTGGCATTTAGGAATAGGAAGGAGGGGACGGTTTGCAGGCGGTCTGATGAGGTAGGTAAAGGTAAAGGTTCCCCTTGACAATTTTTGTCCAGTCGTGTTCGACTCTAGGGGGCGGTGCTCATCCCCGTTTCCAAGCCATAGAGCCAGCGTTTTGTCCGAAGACAATCTTCCGTGGTCACATGGCCAGTGCGACTTAGACACGGAACGCTGTTTACCTTCCCACCGAAGTGGTCCCTATTTATCTACTCGCATTTGCATGCTTTCGAACCGCTAGGTTGGCGGGAGCTGGGACAAGCGATGGGAGCTCACACTGTTGCGTGGATTCGATCTTACGACTGCTTGGTCTTCTGACCCTGCAAGCACAGGCTTCTGCGGTTTAGCCTACAGCGCCACCACGTCCCTGATGAGGTAGAGGTAGAGTCAAATGATGTCAGTAAGCAGCCGGCTGCTTAGGCTGAACACCGCTCCCTCGGGCAGTGGTGGCTCCCAACTTTGGGCCTTAGGTGCTTTTGGACTACAGTTCCCAGAGGCCCTAGCTATCAGTGGGCCAGACATCCAGGAGTTGTCTGATTCTGTGTAAGGCAGCTTCCTATGATCCTATTTAAACCAGCTTGGGGATTTCTTTCTACGAGCGGGAGTCATTGCTTACTAATAGAACACTGTTTTTCCCCCCCACATTCAGTCCTTAACATTTCCGGCTTGGACTGGGCGGTACCCCCTTTGAAAACATAAGAGAGCCACGGTGTATTAGTGTAGAGACAATACAGTGGTGCCTCGCTTAACGAGCGCACTGTTTAACGAAGAATCCGTATAGCGATCCCTTTTTGGGGATCGCTATACGGATCTGCCCCAATCGCCGCACTCGCTTTGCGACGATTGGGGCGTCCGGCGGCCATTGGATGACCCGAAATGGCCCCCTATCAGTGTTTTCGCGCCCTCCCCTTGCTTACGGAGGTCGCGAAAATGCTGCGGGGGGGGCATTTCGGGTCATCCGCGGCCATCGGCTGATCGGTGGCTCCAAAATGGCCGCCGGACGCGAAAACATCGCTGGAGGGGTAAGTTTGGACGCTTATTGGAACGCATTAAACTAAGTTTAATGCGTTCCAATAGGCTTTCCTTGCCCGCACAGCGATGTTTTCGTATAGCGAAGGTTAATCCGTTCCGGATTAACCTCGCTATACGGGGCACCACTGTACTGAGATTTCTCCAGGAAGTTTGTTTGATTTTAGAGCTTTCTGTGACTGTCTGGGCGGCTTACTGCAGAATAAAAGAGCAGAGTCGTGAGGGTGCTGGAGTGGAGGATACTATTTCAGATGGAAGATATTCCTTTTTGAAGCTGCCCTTGTGGCCTCCGATAGGGCTACTTGGAAGCAGAAAAATAGCATAACAAACTGGAGAGTTAAGCTTTCCTCTGTGTTGTCTTATGTGCAGAAATTTTTTGAAAACAAGCAGTACCTACCAGTAATCTGTAGTCGTACCTGTCCATTTCAGGATTTGGCCATTTCCTTCTGCGCACATACCGTGAGCTGCAAGTTAATGGTTGTTTCTGAGCTTTAGGCGGTCTTTCCCAACCCAATGCCCTCTGGATATTTTGGTCTTTAGCTGGTGTGAGCTGTAGTCTCTAGGATCTAGAACATACCAGGCGAGGGAAGACTAGTTTAAGATTTCATGGCGCAATAAGGAACCAAAATGTGGGTGTTGGGGGGCACGTAGAGCCCTCCAGCAGAAGACCTTCCTATTCTCTCAATTTCTCCAACAGTTGAAGGAGCTAGATAAACCCCCCCCCCCATTCCTGATCTCCACCAAGGGAGGAGATATTCTTGGTCCCAGCACCTTTATAAGCTTTGGGTGGCAACACAGGAGAGGGGCCTTCTCTGTGGCTGCTCCCAGGCTCTGGAACTCCTTCCCACGGGAGGCTAGGCTGGCCTCGTCTTTGCTGTCCTTCTCTGCAAACAGGCAAAGGCATTTAGCTTTGGGAAGACTTTCCTTTAGCAATTACCGTATTTTTCGCACCATAAGACGCACTTTCCCCCCACAAAACAGGGGGGTGGAAAGTCTGTGCGTCTTATGGAGCGAAGAAAACAAATTATATTTTCCTGTTTTCTTCTCCTTAAAAATTGGTGGAGTAAAATATTTTAAATAAACCAATACGGCATCCCTCAAGGAGAACTAGTTGGTAACCAGGGCTTGCTATGAGGCATGTCTAACCATGAAGTTCATGTTTCATTAAGCGCTGAAATTTTGATGAAGATGTGGTACTTCCATCTTCTTAAAGGCCAGGTTTCTAATCCTCTGCGTCTGTGGAGATACTGTTTTTAAAAGCACAAAAGGCAGTGGGTGCAAAAGGATTTTGTTTCTGTGATTTATGTAGTTGTGTGTTCCTCTTGCATTTAAAATGCCCCCTTCACATCCCTCCTCCTTCCTACTACGCCGTGCTTTTGTCAGAGGAAGTCCAGAATTCAGCAAAAAAATTTAAAAACGTAATGTTGTGTTTTTTCCCCTCTCATGTAAGCCGTGCCTATCCAGCTAGCTTTGCATAAAACATTTTAACTGATTCTTAGCAGCACTCTCTCTGCTCAGGGTTTCCATACGGCAGGATTCAATTTCTTTATAATGCATGTTTTGGGGAGTTTATATAACAACCCCCTCATTATTCTAAGTCAGTAAAATGGGAGCACTGGTGCCGGTTCAAGGCCTTCACCCGCTGTACTCTTTTTTCCCGGCCATTTGATGAGAGAGATGCTGTTACCAGCTGTATTCTGGTCGGCTGGACCGGCAGCCGGCCTGCTTCCATCTCGTGTGGTTTTTATTTTGGGAGAAGTTGCAGTCTATGAGTTTGTTTTTTTAAAACAGAAAAACCCAGCCAATTGCACTTCTATTTGAGATTTGTGAATCTTAGCCTGTCTTCATTAAATGCCTAGGGTGCACTAGGATTCTCTCTCTCACACACACGCACACACACAGAGAGGTTTGTCAAGGGCATTGCTCTGACATTTCAGTTTCGCAGACATAGGGGTCACCTTGGTGGCTGACAGAAGGTCCGTAGAGCTCAGCATTTGGCAGAATCCAGAAGCTGATACCTGTCAAGCTGAAAAGATCATACTTGCATGTTTAGTGCAGTTTGTCTGATGTCCCCAAACCTCCGCTGGTGACACAAGAGCTGGTTCTGGAGCCTAACCGTGTTTCCTGTATGTGCGGGGATGCTCCTTGGTATCTGAGCCAGATTTGATGACACATGAGATGGGGTTTAGGAGGCTGAGAGCCATCCCACCACCACCAGGTCTGCTGAATGGCCATCCCTGTGATGGCCTGTCTGGGGAACAGGAGCTCTGCAGACAGCCAGCTAACAAATGATACTAACACAGAGCCTTTGAATGTCCCTCCAAGCAGTGCATCTCTTGGAGTGCCTTGTCAGCACCATATCTGGGGAGACCTCCAGGAAATGAGCCACAAGCTATCTATCAGCCTCTTTTATAGGCCAGAGAATACACTAAATGTCACAAATGGCTGTTATGGGAAGTACAGTGGTGCCTCGCTTAGCGATGTTAATCCGTGCAGAAAAAATAGCTGCTAAGCGATAACATCGCTAAGCGAAAATAAAAAGCCCATAGAAACCCATTAAAACGCGACCAATGCATTCCTATGGGCTAAAAACTCACCTTTAAGCGAAGATCCTCCATAGCGCCGCCATTTTTGGTGCCTCTAAAGCAAGGCATCCATGCCTGAAAACAGCGGTCGGCCATTTTGTTTACCCGGCGGCCATTTTGAAACCGCCGATCAGCTGGCCAAAAATGGGGGCTTTGCGATGATCGCTTCCCTGCAATCATCACAAAGCGAATTTCCCCCCATAGGGACCATCGCAAAACGATTGCTTTTGCGATGGCAAAAAGTCCATCACAAAGCAATTTTGTCGCTATACGGAGCGATCGCTATGCAAGGCACCACTGTATGGGACACTAGACTAAGCAGGCCTTTGGTTGAGTCCAGCAACATTTCTTACATTTGTGATACCAGAGTGTACCCAGTAAAGTCTTCGTGATGCAGTGGTTAGAGCATTTGGATAGGAGCTTGAAGAGGCCTGGATTGAAATTCATGGTCCCATAAGGAAGCCTCTTAAATGCCCCTATGTAGCCCCACCCTTTCTTGGAGACAACACAGGTTCTGAACGGGAGCAGCAGAACAGAAATGAACAAAATAGCTCGCGGCCAGAATCCTGCTCGGAATTTACACTTGCACGAGGGAAATCACGTAAGTTTTAGTGGCAGATAGTTGTTTGTTAATGAGTTGTGTTGGAGGGTCTTGCCCTGAAAAACAACCGGCAAGCACCTTGTCAAGGAGTACCAATTGGCGGCCAGGACTTACGCAATTTCCCTGTTCCCATATAAATAGACAGGAGGATTCTGGCCCGTTGGACCTGGCCTGTCTGCACCACCCTTCCTTCCTTCACTGATGCTGTTGCAGCAGCCGGCCCCTGGTGGTGGCTGAAGGGGCAGTTGAAGCGGTCAGCCCTTTTCGGCTCAGGGTGTCCAGGAATGAGCAGCTGGTTTCTCGTGCTTGCTTTTGTTTTTGCAAGCAGTTCCTGAAAGCACAGGTGGCTGAAGAGACCGCTACGGTTTAACCTGCCAGGAGCAAGCTGTGCCACCTTTGCTTACAAACCTTTTCCCAAATCAGCTGTAGGTACTATGCTTTGTTTAAGTAAACAAGCAACCCTAATGCGATCTTTCTGTGTGTGCTTCCCTTCAGGTGGCTGTGAAAATAATCGACAAGACGCAGCTGAATTCCTCCAGCTTACAAAAGGTAAGGTACCAGCAATTATTTGGGTTGCGTTCATTTGCTGGAGGAACACCATGTAAATTTCACAGTCCACTTTCATCCCTGCCTTCTGTTCGCCTTGTGAAGTTTTGTCGCTGCTTGTTCCAATTGTAGGGAGAGCAGTGGCTTCTCTGTCTTGGCAAATTTACAGGGGATTTAACAGTGGGAGCATTTGAAGCATTTCAGCTCTTAGCTGAGTTTCTGTGACACCACGGGGGGGGGGCGCAAGCGGTGGGGGGCCGTGGCAGGCACTGACCGAGAAGCCGGGCGAATGAAGGGTTGGATTGGAGCAAATCAGAGATTAATCGAAGTGAAGGTGGGGAAAAAGCTGGAGGAAGACCTTTTTCTTCATGAGTCGCAGTGTTCCAGAGCTTGGATTTGTTAACAAGACGGTACCTTTGTGGAATTGCAGAGTGATGGAATGGGGATCTGTAGCCAACCTGGAATTCTCTTCTTTTCTCCCATCTTCCCAGACCAAAGTAATTCTGCTTCCCTTGCCTTCAGCACCAGCCTTCCTCTGACCAACTCTCTTCCAGCACCACCCTGCTGTATATTGCAGACGGTTCTCACTTCCTGCCCAGCCTGTTTTACTGGGGCGGCTACTTTTGCAATCGCTTGATCTCCTGAACCACACTAGGCAGCCCGTAACCTCTGTATGTCATTAACTTGTATGAAACCCTGTATTAAACAGTTTGATTTGCTCTGTGTTCGGGTGGGCAAGATCCGGGGGCCAGTCCTCTCTCTCCAAATGTTTGTAGTCCACCCCACCTTTAAATATGGAAGTTTTCTGCACATGGTCCAAACCAGCAATGACTCATAAGTTCACTCCTACTTTTGAAAACATGTATGTTTGCACCTTACCGTCAAATAGAAACATCACTGCTTGAGGCTTTCAGGAAATAACACCCTTTTCAAGCTGGGGAAGAACCGCTTTCTTCAGCTGCAAGATGTCCAGGGACTGCATGACTCTTTTGCCAGCCGATATTCAATCATAACCCTGTCCCATGCCATAGAATTGCCTTTCCCTTTCTTTCTTTCTTTCTTTCTTTCTTTCTTTCTTTCTTTCTTTCTTTCTTTCTTTCTTTCTTTCTTTCTTTCTTTCTTTCTTTCTTTCTTTTCTGTCTGTCTGTCTGTCTGTCTGTCTGTTGAGACAAACTGAATAGTTTCGTAGAGAAAAGACCGGAGGGCATGCCATGAACAACACAGATTGATTTCTCAGCTTTCCACTCAACCCCAGTCCCCATCTGCATCCCTTCTGGAAGGAAAGGAGCGAGAAGAATCTTGGGATTGTTGTAGATCACAAGCTGAATACGATTCAAGTTATAGGAAGCCATATTTCAGCTGAATGTCGGAAAAAAAGTTCTCAACTGTTAGAGCAGTATGACAATGAGCCAATTGCCTCAAGAAGTGGTGAGCACTCCAGCACTGGAGGCATTCAGGAGAAAATTAGAAAGCCTTCTATAAGATGTGCTTTGATTTAGATTCCTGCCATGAGCGGGGGGGGGGTTAGACTTGATGTCCTTATAAGTCCCTTCCAACTCAATTGTTCTAGGATTCTCTGTCCTACAGAAGGCTCTAGCTGCTGCTCCTTTTCTCCTTTGCCCATAAATATAATCACCCAGCCTCCTCTTGCTGGCGTGCCTGTATGTGCCAAAAAAAAAAAAAACCCAGACAGAAGGCTGTCCTGCTCCCTGAGCCCCGCGGGAGCATGTAGCCTGCTGTTGATGCTTCTCTCAGCAGCAGCTTCAGCCCCTGCAAGCGACTGAAACCTGACCGTAAAGCCAGTTGGATTGTTCGATTTCGAGCCTGACACGACCAGCCAGCCCCATGCGGCTCTGCTCAGCAGCAGCTGCTGATACAGCCTGGTAAACAAAAGGCCTGAGTGAGCCAGCTGGATTTTCCATTGCTGTGGCAGCTCTCTCCGGATCCAAGTCGACGCTTCTCCCTCTCCCTCTCCAAGAGAGGGGATCGGAAGGCCTGGAGGAAGACGGGATGCTGGTCTGTACTGGAAATGTCGCTAGAAAGAAGACTCAGAGACAGGCTCTAAAATATATATGTGGGAGGGAAAAGTGTGGAAAGCATTCCAAACATCCACTAATATCAGACGTTAAGGCTGTTAGATTGCCGACTCCAGCTTTCGGAAATAAGCCACTGAAGATAAGATGAAATTCCAAATCTTTAGGACCCCAGTGGCAACTGTGGTATGAATTGCAGGGTATGACTTCCCAGTATATATTCCCAATTGCTATTCTTTGGATTTCTGCACACATGCACACAAACACATACAGACACCTAAAAAAAATCAGTACGTACTTGGTGAACCAGAGCAGAATTGCTTCCATGTTTTGTTTAGGGCAGTATCCAACCCTTTCCCCTCGTTTGTGCCCTGCTTCTCTGCCCCCCCCCCCATCTGCCAGCCAACTCGGAAAGGGATCTAATACACCATGCTCTACTCAAAAGCAATTTTACTTTATATAGCAAGAAAACAGGATTTAAGTTGCATACAGGATTTAAGTTAGGGGAGGGAGCGGTGATATTTTTAGCCCATCTTTTCCATATATTAAGGCTGGCTGGGTAGGTGGAAAATCTTGAAAAAGGGTCACCTCACCATATACCTGAATGGATTTGGAGGCATGTAATTATTATTCCTGATGGCAGAAAGTGAGGAGGAATTAAAGAACCTTATAATGAGGGTGAAAGAGGAGAGTGCAAAAAACGGCCTGAAACTCAACATCAAAAAAAACTAAGATCATGGCCACTGGTCCCATCACCTCCTGGGAAATAGAAGGGGAAGATATGGAGGCAGTGACAGATTTTATTTTCTTGGGCTCCATGATCACTGCAGATGGAGACAGCAGCCACGAAATTAAAAGACGCCTGCTTCTTGGGAGGAAAACGATGACAAACCTGGACAGCATCTTAAAAAGCAGAGACATCACCTTGCCAACAAAAGTATGCATAGTCAAAGCTATGGTTTTTCCTGTCGTGATGTATGGAAGTGAGAGCTGGACCATAAAGAAAGCAGACCGCCAAAGAATTGATGCCTTTGAATTGTGGTGCTGGAGGAGATTCTTGATAGTCCCCTGGACTGCAAGGAGAACAAAACTATCAATTCTAAAAGAAATCAACCCTGAGTGCTTCCTAGAAGGACAGATCCTGAAGCTGAGGCTCCGGTCCTTTGGCCATCTCACAAGAAGAGAAGACTCCTTGGAAAAGACCTTGATGTTAGGAAAGTGTGACGGCAAGAGGAGAAGGGGACAACAGAGGACGAGATGGCTGGACAGTGTCTGCGAAGCAACCAACATGAAATTGACAGAACTCCAGGAGGCAGTGGAAGGTAGGAGGGCCTGGCATGCTCTGGTCCATGGGGTCACGAAGAGTCGGACACGACTAAACGACGGCGAATTATTATTCCATGTATCGGATCTACAAAGCCGCCATAGATCCGTTCTGTCTTGCAAGATCTGAGCCTGTTTCTTGGCCCGAACGTCAGCCAGCAGCTCCCTCCCCTCCCAAGACACCCCAGCAGAGAGAAACATGTCTTTACCAGGGACCCTCTGGTTTCCCTCCCTCCCTCCCTCCCTCTTTTTAAGCTGCAAAACATCGGTTTCAGGGTAGCCTTCTCTTCCTTGCTTCCCAAATGTTCCTTCTTCTGTTTCCACCACACAGGGACTGCGTAGGCGTTGCAAGCACATGGTCTTCTCCACAAGGGGCTGGACTGTTGCGTGAGGATATATTCCTCCTTCTCCCCCCTCCATCAGCTGCAGTGCTTCTCTCTCTCCCCCCCCCTCTCCTCCATCATCTTCCCTGCACTGATGCCTCCCTCTCACCATGGTTAAATGAGGAAGTGACATGCCACAGTGTGTTAAGGAGAGTATCACCACCTGGAGTGGTCTCATTCTTGTGGTTAACCCCCTGCTAGTTAGCAGTCCTCTTGCAAACAGATTAGGTCTTCCCCCCCTTAGTGGCCCTTCGGAGATCAGGAGAACACAGCCGCCCTGTGACTGGTTACGCCAGCCTATCGACGGGGTGGGTGTGTGGCTCTGATCCATAGGCACCGAGAATGGCAGAGTTTAGCCAGGAGCATGAAATATGTGGCTCCAGGGTGGATTTCATTTAAATCAAATTTATTTCAGTCACGATTTAAATTTTAAAAATCGGATTTTTTTAATGATTTATATTTAAAACATTTATTAAGGAAAAAAAAGCTATGGAGATTTAAACAAATCTGAATTTTAAAAAATCATTGGTTTTTATCCACCCTGCGTGGCACACTGCATGTTTTTGGACTGTCAGGTTTTCATCTGCCCCAGCCAGCGACATAGCTGGAGGTGAAGGAGGACAAGAGGTGTGTAGTCCAAACATCATCTTGAGAGTGTCGTGTCCCATCCTGAAGTTAAACCTTTAGATTCGTAGCCATTACAGTGGGGTCTTGACTTGAGAATCCGTATTGGAAGGCGGTTCTCAAGTCAAAAAGTCTGTAAGTCAAGTCTCCATTGACCTACAGTGCATTGAAAACCGATTAATCCCGTAGCAGGCCGTTTTTGTTCCATTTTGGTTTTTTTCTGGTCTGTAAGTCAAATCTCAGTCTGCAAGTCAAACCTAAATTTTGTGGCCAGAGAAGTCTGTAACTCAAAAAGTCTGTAAGTCAAGCCGTCTGTAAGTCAAGGGTCCACTGTATTGTGTTTCATACAAAGATGGACGTGGGGTTGACTGACTTGCATTATTTTAGCCACTAATCCGTGGGCTTAGTTAAATGTGTCTCTTTTTCCAACTTTTTTGGGTTATAGTATACACGGAGCTTGGTTCGGCTGCCTTGCATCCAGGTCCCAGCCATTCAATTCATACATGAAGCATTTAGATGGTTGTCTGGGAAGTTTGCAACCCAAAGAGGAACAGTGTTAGCCCCTGCAACTACTCAACCTGCCCGCCTCTGTTTTAGGGGAGAAAACAAAGAAGGGAACCGGCAGGAAGGAAGGCATCATCAGCCCCTGGGATAGAAGGCACTTTCCACTTATACATTGGCCCAGTGGGCATTCAGGCTGGACTTTCTGCAGCTTAAGCGGCCACTTGGGGAGTCTAAGTATCTGACCATCTGACGCCTGCCAGCTTTCCCGTACTTCCAGATGCTTCCTTGCCGCCACAGATTTAGAAGTAATTTATAGATCTCTCACCAGGAACAGTTCTTAGGGAGCCTGCCAGCAACTTAATTGCCATGGAGCAAAGCAAAGAGGAAAGGGGGGATTATTTATTTGCTTGTGTATTTATTTATTTATTGGAAACACAGAAGCACCCTGCAGTCTGGGGGTCTTGTAGAAACTCTGTCTGCAACTAACGCGTATCTCTGTGGTTTTGACCGCAGGCCTGATGGTTGGGGATTGTACCGCATCTTCCCTGGGTGCAAATACAGAAGCCCGTGGGAAGCTATTTAAGCGGTCCTTTAGTCTTAGGTGCTGTGCAAAATGATTTGGGGTATAGATAATGGCACGTCCAGGGAAACCCGCTGATGCCGTCTTATCCCGGAATAGTAGTGAACTATGAAGAAGAAATTCAGAAGAATCTCTCAGAGAGAAAGATGTATCTTCTCCTGTTTGGAAAATAAGAACAGGCCAGGAACTGAAAAGCAGGACTTGCTGTGAAGAACTGTCAGAGCTGGTTTGGTGGAGAGGAAACCCCTCCCAGACAGACACACAACACGCATGAGCGACATTTTCCCAAAGCCAGATCATTCCATTGCACTGCCGACAAAGCAGAGCAGGAAAATAGCAGGCAGTTGGGTTGGCGGTGGCTTCAACCTTTCCAGGAGGGTCATCTTGAACAACACAGTTCCTAGAAAATCAGAAGAAATAGGGGCCCAAGTCAATTTTTCCCATTAAAATGCTCTGACGCCCAGGTGCCGTAGAAGCTATCCCAGCTCCCCTGTTACTCACATCGGTCTCCTTTAAAACATCAAGTGGACCCAGAACGCAGCCTCCAAGGCCAGTCTTGAAAAAAACACGTGGGGGGGCAGCAGTCCTTCAGGAGTACAGTGGACCCTCGACTTACAGACGGCTCGACTTACAGACTTTTTGAGTTACAGACTTCTCTGGCTGCAAAATTTAGATTCGAGTTGCAGCCAGAGAATCGACTTACAGACCAGAAAAAAACCAAAGTGGAATAAAAATAGAATAAAAACCACTGGTTATGGGATTAATCGGTTTTCAGTGCATTGTAGGTCAATGGAGATTCGACTTACCGACTTTTCGACTTGCAGCCACCATTCCAATACAGATTAATTCCTTAAGTAGAGGGTCCACTGTATTGGCTTAAAGTTTTTATTTATTTTAAGAGTACTCTAACATCTGAGGGTAACCAGTGTTACATACAGCACTGATGTTACCTGTCTGTCATGGGTTTGGAGGGAAAGTTCCATCCTATGGGGAGTGGAAGGCGGGACATCAGGAGGAGGGGCTGTACTGTATATATATGTGATGCGTGTGTGGTGAGAGAGAGACACTGGGAGACACTGGGATGTGACGAAGCAGCAGCTGGGAAGAAGAAGCTGTTGTGGGAGTCTGAGTGTCAGACAGGGTACTACTGTGGGTCAGAGTACCAACCTGATGGGTTCAGGTGTCTGTTGGTTAGCCAGAGCTGATAGGTTCAGGGTCTGTGCTTCAAGTTGGGGGTTCTGGGTGAACCAAACTGTATGCATGTATGAATGAGAGTAAGCCACGTTACTTTATCTTATTCACCTGATTGTTTATTTTTCCCTGTGTGTATTTAAAATAAACCTTGTTCCTTTTATTGTTTGGAAATCCATCCCTGGTCTGTGTGACTTCTTATGGGGAATGGTTGGTGGCAGCTTAGTTAAAGTGTGGCAGATCCCAGTAGGTCTGGGTTTGTCACATTGATTGGTGTCCAGCGTGTGGGATACGACTGGTCCAGTTGTCCAGCGGTCCAGCAAAGCCTTGGCAGGTGTGCCCAGAGCAAGGGGGGTCTAGTCAGGGACAGTCTGAGGCGCGTAGGTAATCTTCTAGGTGTGCCTCACGGGGAGGTGCGCTAGTAGAGGAGCGTGCCAACTGGGGAGACTTGGATTGAGGTGCTCTGAGGCAGCCTAGTTTTGGCGGGAAAAGAGCTGAGGCGGAACTGCGTAGTGACAGTGAGCTAGCTTGCCAGCTGAGAGGCCCAGCAGAGGGGGGTAGGCTCTGACTCGATACTGTTGCAAGTTAGTGCTGAAAGGACAGCAGCAATCTCTGGGGAAGGCTGGTTCTGAGGCAGGAAGGAGGGAAGTGGTCGTTTTGTTTTGAGGCTTGACTTTGTAGAGCAGCCTGTTCTGAGGGGGGGATTATGCCCTTGACTCGAAGCCAGATGGCCGAAATGAGTGAAGTGAAAGACCCCCAGATTGACCAAGGTTCTGAGGATGAATTTGGCTCAGTGCAGGGTGACAGCACAGGAGAGCAGGACCCAGAACTCAGAAAAATACTCCTAGCCCAACAGCATGAACTGAGGATGAGGCAATTTGA
Organism: Pogona vitticeps; assembly: GCF_051106095.1. Lineage (NCBI taxonomy): Eukaryota > Metazoa > Chordata > Lepidosauria > Squamata > Agamidae > Pogona > Pogona vitticeps. Next base: position 6,704,635 of record NC_135797.1, on the reverse strand, counting down.
AGTGGAGGAAAGGTTAGAGAGAGAAAAAATGGAGGAAAGGGAAAGAGAGAAACAAAGGCAATTTGAAATAGAGAGATTGGAAAGAGAAGAAAGATTGGAGAGAGAGAGAATGGAAATGGAGAGGGAGAGAGAGAAAATTGCTCTGGAAAAAGAAAGAATGGCGTTTGAATTAAGAAAACTGGAAATGATGAACCAGAACAATAATAATAATAGGGATTCTGAGGGAGGCCAACTGTCTAAAGCTGACCTGAAGAAATTCCCTGTGTACCACAAGGGAGATTGTCCTGAGGTGTTCTTTTCCTTAGTGGAAAGAGCGTTTGTGGACTTCTCAGTGAGGGAAACTGAGAAGATGACCATCATGCGATCTTTAATCAGTGGTAGCCTGGCTGAGGTTTATGCCGAGATGCCTGAGGAACTGATGAAAGATTTTGCAGAGTTTAAAAAACTGGTGTTTGCCAGACATGGAATAAATGCGGAGCAGCTGAGACAAAGATTCAGGTCCCTCACCAAGAAACCAGAACAGACTTTTACCCAAGTGGGGGCCCAATTGGTGAGGCTGCTTGAGAAATGGCTATCGCAGGAGGGGACAGAGACCTATGAGCAGCTTAAAGATTTGATAGCACTGGAACAGTTCTATTCAGTCCTGCATGGGGAATTGAAATTCCAGGTGAGGGAAAGGAAACCGAAATCTGTGGCAGAAGCCGCGGAGGTCGCAGATTTTATTTCCCAAATAAGAAAGCCCTTGGGTGAGGGGAAATCTGTAGGTAAACCCAAAGAAACCTACAGCAAGTACTCTCAGGGACCAGGGAAAAGCCAGCAAGGGGGAGGGGCCCATGGTGAAGGGAAGCCCTCAGACATGAAACTAAGACCTCAGATTTTGGAGGGAAAACCAAAACAAGATGAGAGAGAATCAAAATACACCAGAAAATGTTATTTCTGTCAGGGAAAGGGTCATCTAATTTCAGAGTGTCAGAAATTAAAGCAGCTAAAAATAATGGTGCCTCAGGAGTCTAGTGGAACCAAGCCAAAAGCTGTGTTCTGTGTCCAGAAAGAGCAAGGCTCAGTCTCACTGAGGGAGCCTGTTGCCATGGCTACTCAGCCTGGAACAGCTACCGCTGCTGATCAGGCTGAGGAAAATGGTCCTCTTGTGGAGGTAAAGCGCTGCTTGCTGGTGAAAACAGATTCTCAGTTGTTTGAGACAGCCGGGGTGGACGTAGGAATACTTGACCGTCAGTATAGGGGGCTGCGGGACACTTGTTCCCAGGTAACCCTGTGCCATCCAGATATTATTCCTAGGGAGTTTATAATCCCAAATGAGAGCATGAAGGTGGCAGGGATTGAGGGGCAGGTAATCTCTCTGCCAGTAGCAGAGGTACCTGTCAACTTTCAAGGCTGGAGGGGAGATTGGCGGCTAGCGATTTCATCGACTCTGCCAGCAGCCGTGCTCGTGGGAAATGACCTGGCTGAACATGTGAAACGGGTGCTAGTGATTACACGCTCACAAGCCACCACGGGGACAGTTCAGGGGGGTAATGATGAGCCAGAGACGGAAGCAGAGGGGAGTTCAGAAGCTGTGGTGGAAACCTTAACCACAGACAGCAGATTTGGACAGGAGCAAAAGGCAGACGCCACTCTCCAAAAGTGTTTTGAACAGGTGACTGACGCCCAGCTAACACCTGAAACCCCAGTGAGATTTCTGGAGGAAAAGGGGATTTTATATAGAGAGGCCCTGAGGAATATCTCAAAAGGGGGAGATGGGATCCGAAGTCAGCTGGTGGTACCTGAAAAGTATCGCCCCATGATCTTACAAAGGGGTCACTCTGACATGTTTGCTGCACACTTAGGGGTGAAAGGGCCCCTTGATTTGATCAAGCAAGATTGGGAGCAGATCACCCAGGATGACCCACAAGACGTTGTGACATACATAGACACCTTGATGAATGACCTAAGGAGAAATCTAGAGCTGGCAGCAGAAAACCTGCAAGCTCAGAAGGTCAGACAGAAAACATGGTATGACCACAAAGCTAGAGAGAGGCACTTTGACCCAGGGGAGGAAGTGCTTTGGCTTAGGCCCTGCAGAGAGAATAAACTGCAGCTCAAATGGGCAGGACCATATAGGGTCATTTCCAAGATGTCAGACCTGAACTACCTAATAGAGCAGGAGGAGAACCAAGCAAGGAGGGTGGTTCATGTGAATGCCCTAAAACCCTACTACAGAGGGGAACAGAGGGTTTTATTCGCGATAAAAGCAGCTGAGAGTGAGGAAGCTGAATTACCCTTCTGGGAGGGTAGAGGGGAAGTAAAATACAACCCAGAGGAGGTAAAGATCAGTCCTGCACTCACCCAAGACCAGCAGCAAGAACTAAAAATGCTGCTTAGTAAATATCAGCAGGTGTTTTCCAACAAGCCGGGGATAGTGAAGGGAGTGATGCATCGGATCCACACAGGGGATGCACCCCCGCAGGCAGTATCCCCATACCGAGTAACGGGACCCTATAGGGACAAGGTGCGGAAGGAGCTGGACGAGATGCTGAGGGAGAACATAATCGTCCCCTCTTCTAGTCCTTGGTCCTCTCCGATAGTCCTTGTGGACAAGCCTGATGGGAGCATTAGGTTTTGTGTCGATTACAGGAAATTAAACCGTGTAACCACTCCTGATGCCTACCCAATGCCCAGGCTAGACAACCTGATTGAAACCATAGGGGGTTGTCGGTTCATCTCATCATTGGACCTGGTAAAGGGATATTGGCAATTAAGAATTGATCCTAGGGATCAAGAAAAGACTGCCTTTTGCAGCCCTTTTGGTCTCTATGAGTTTCGAGTCCTGAGCTTTGGTCTCAGAAATGCACCAGCCACATTCCAAAGGCTGATGGACCAGACCTTGGCAGGGCTCAGTGACTTTACAGTGGCCTACATTGACGACATAGGGATCTTCAGTAATACCTGGGAAGATCACCTGATACACCTGGAGTTAGTGCTGCAGAGGTTAAGTGCAGCAGGGCTAACAGTAAAGGCCAGCAAGTGTCAGCTGGGTAGCCCAGAAATAAAATACTTGGGTCACATGGTAGGGGGAGGAATGATAAAACCCCTGGAGGCCAAAATAGAAGCTGTTCGTGATTGGCCTAGACCCAACACCAAGAAAAAGGTCAAATCATTTCTTGGGTTGGTGGGCTACTACAGAAAGTTCATCCCGAGGTTTAGCGAGATTGCGGCTCCGCTGACCGATCTGACGAGGAAGAAGGCTGATGACCGCATCCCGTGGACCAGCGACTGTGAGGCGGCGTTCCAGAGGTTGAAGGAGGCGTTAATCAACTATCCAGTGTTGCGGGCTCCAGACTTCGACCGGGAGTTTATCATCTACACCGATGCGTCTAACAGCGGGGTAGGAGCAGTTCTGTGCCAGGAGGATGAGAATGGTGACCAGCATCCAGTGTCCTACCTGAGTAGGAAACTCCAAAAAGGTGAGAGACATTTGGCAACCGTGGAGAAGGAGTGTTTGGCCATAGTCTACGCGATCCAGAAGGCCAAGCCTTACATCTGGGGAAGACATTTTGTTCTGTGTACTGACCATTCACCATTGCAATGGTTAAAGACAATGAAAACCCACAATAGCAAACTTATGAGGTGGGCTTTAAACCTACAGGACTATGACTTTGAAGTGAAGGTGGTCAGAGGGTCAGTGAACTGTGTTGCTGACGCCTTGTCAAGAAGACCTGAAGATTGAAGACGGCGAAAGAACATGGACTATGTGTATATAATGATGACAAAAAGTTAAATGTACCTATTTGTTGAACTTGGTTTGTATGAATAAAGGTAAATTGATGTAATGTAGATGGTAAATGTTTAAATGCCTATTTGCTATGGTTTAACTTAGAATGTAAGTATAAGTAAGTATAATATGGTATGTATAACTGTTGTTGTGTATTTTACCCAGGTTGTTTTTTGGTGAAAAGCACGTTAGCTTTCCCCCTACAAAACAACTTATAAAGAGGGGAGGTGTTACATACAGCACTGATGTTACCTGTCTGTCATGGGTTTGGAGGGAAAGTTCCATCCTATGGGGAGTGGAAGGCGGGACATCAGGAGGAGGGGCTGTACTGTATATATATGTGATGCGTGTGTGGTGAGAGAGAGACACTGGGAGACACTGGGATGTGACGAAGCAGCAGCTGGGAAGAAGAAGCTGTTGTGGGAGTCTGAGTGTCAGACAGGGTACTACTGTGGGTCAGAGTACCAACCTGATGGGTTCAGGTGTCTGTTGGTTAGCCAGAGCTGATAGGTTCAGGGTCTGTGCTTCAAGTTGGGGGTTCTGGGTGAACCAAACTGTATGCATGTATGAATGAGAGTAAGCCACGTTACTTTATCTTATTCACCTGATTGTTTATTTTTCCCTGTGTGTATTTAAAATAAACCTTGTTCCTTTTATTGTTTGGAAATCCATCCCTGGTCTGTGTGACTTCTTATGGGGAATGGTTGGTGGCAGCTTAGTTAAAGTGTGGCAGATCCCAGTAGGTCTGGGTTTGTCACAACCAGATCCCCTACGGCCGAGCTGCCGTGCGGATCGTAGTCAGAAGGCTAAGCAAAGGGTGCGTTCATGGCCCTGACACCGGGCACCTCGAGAGGCGCAAGGAGAGGCGGCCGTTTTGGGCCCGGGCTGCCTTTGGCGCAAGTGCCCCATTTCTAGGAGAGAACAGGGTGCCCTGAAGCGGGATGTCCTCCATTTCTAGAACCCCTTGACCCCTCTCCTCCCTCTTTTTCTGGACATCTAGCCAAGCCAGAGTCTGGATTGTGGCATGTCTCTTCCCCGTCACACAGTAATGTGGGCATTGGCTTGACCAGCGCCTGGCATGGCTTTTCCCGTCTGCACCAGCCTCTCTGTTTATTTCACGAAAGCCATGATTCCCAACCTGGGGTACATGTACCCTCGGAAGGTACAAACCGGGACATTTAGGGGTATATGGAAAGAAATTGAATAAAGGTGGTAAAAGGTACATGTATCAACAGTGTAAGACAAGATGCAAGTCAAAAGTTCTTCTCTAGACAATGTGTTGTGAACATGCCACTACAGTGTGTGTGCTCAGCAGTACCCCCCCCCCCAGACTCAGCTTTCACTCTTCTCTGCTTCTCAAACATTTGAGTGCCATCATACTGGTACCAGTGTTTATATAAGCGAGCACCCCAGTCTGTCCTGGAAATAATGTACAGTGAGTTCTTCTAAGTCTTCTGTGATTTATTTCCTTGAATTCACTGTGTCTTTTGACTCTTGAATGTAAATATCTACGCACTGCCTGTTCACCTTATTATTCCGTTGCTTTTTAATCCCATTATTGGATTGTTTGTTTTACAGTTACAATATATGAATTCAAAACAGCAACCATATTAATTGCAAATGTCTTTTGCTAATACAATTTATGAAAAACAGGTGGTACCCCTTATGCCAAGGGGTATGCAAGTGAGAAAAGATTAGAAGCCGCTGTACTAAAGTGATGGAACACCTCGGGGGGGGGGGGGGGACCTGCCTTATAGGGCTTGTGGGAAGCCCGGAGTCTGATGTTTAGAAACCAGATCCTGAGCAAACTCTCCCATCTCCAGATTTCTGTAGGGAAAATCATTCTAGTAAAAATCCTGGACCTGCTACCACCCCCTTCCATTCACCATCAGGTGTGAACCTGGCCCCTTGTCTGAAGCTCTGACCAGGGAGAAAGACGTAGAGGGATATAGATGCACCCTTCCCCCAATTCCTCCACCCCCCCAATAGCGATCCCTTGGCTGACTTATTAGCAGCTTATTGCCCAGGCTCATTACAGGCAATCGGATTGCCTTTTTTTAATTAACGGATTGCTGTAACACATTATCCTTAAAAATGTCTAATCCAGAGAGAACAAAGATGTGGGAGGAAGGGAGAGAGCAAGTTCCGACATAGCCCAAGGCGTTGGAAAAACATGATCTTTGGCGACTTATAGCCGGAATGTAGACCAGACCTCCCAGAGGGGCATCGCTTCCAGCAAGTTTGTGCAAGGGAATAGAGCCAGAGAGTCGCTGCGCTCTCCTGCTGGCAGCTACTGCCCGCGGGGAATGGCGCTCCCCGAGCCGTACTTTTTGAGTACGACAATGAGAGCCACTGTAGCGCTCTGCACGTTTGACCTTGCTGTTCTCTGTTCTTCTGTTTCTTCAGCTCTTCCGGGAAGTGCGAATAATGAAGGTTTTGAATCATCCCAATATAGGTGAGACCTTTGACCCTCGTTCTCTTTTTCCCCCTTTACTGCCAGATGTGGATGTTCTGTGCTCCAAAGCCGTTGATGTGGCCCCTGCCCTCCCGAGAACCTCCTCAATCTCCCCCCCCCGCCACCCCTCACCTGATGCACATGTCATTTCTGGACGGGCTGTTGAAATTCTGTCACAGCCTTCCCCGGCCTTCAGTTTTCTACCATCCCCAGCCACAGTATGGCTCTTGTTAGAGGTAATGGAAGTTGAATTCCCACCCATCTGGAAGGCATCAAGCTGGAAAAAGGAGGCCCTGCAGCTGAGATAATTATTCTTAAAGTCTGTAAGTTAGCTTCCATAATGTGGCAGTGAATTCCACAAGTTAATTACCCTCTAATGAGAAAGAGGGTGCTCTCTCTTTCTACCAGACAGACTGGTAGTCAGCTTCGTTGCTTAGAGCAGGGGGGGGGGGCCTCCTCCACTCCTTTCATAATTGTTCAATCATCCACCTTGCCTTTTCCACCATTGAAGTGTTGTGTTCTCTTGTCTTGCAGTTAAATTATTTGAAGTCATAGAGACAGAGAAGACACTGTACCTTGTCATGGAGTATGCTAGTGGGGGTAAGTCTTGATTCCAGACGCCCTGTGAAAGCCGCTTGGCAGGGTGTGTGTGTGTGTTTGTGTGGCTTTTTGTTCTGGGAAGCACTTTGCTTAAGGTAAGGGTGTGGATCTCGGAACTGGTGCTGGACTCAAACTCCCATCAGCCAGCACAACCAGCAGCCAGGGGAGATGGGAGTTGTTGTCCAGCATCTAGAGCACGACAGATTCCTCTGCTTTGGGCTACAGAGGAAGCGCAGGTTCTGACCCAAGAAACCCATTGAGTGGACTGTGGGTCAATTGTTCTCTTCGTCCGCCAGCCCTAACTTGTGGGATTATGGTGAGGATAACCTGCTTTCAGTTTCCCCATATTGGTTGTAGGGCCGGACAAATACATGTCAGATCTGAAATTGCACACAGGGCATGACTCGGTAGGCCCCAATTGTGTCAGAGGCCCTCGGCAAGCTACTTTCCAAATAACTGGAGAGAAGGATGCTGTGAAAAATGCTGAATTTCTGGGCTTTTAATATAATGTTGTAAAATACATTTCAAGCAAAGGTCCAACCCAAAGCAAATCAAGGGTGGGGGGGAAATGTACCCCAATTCTTGCCTTAAAGCCTCCCATGTCTTGTTGTACTGGATCAGATCAGAGGCCTGTGTTAATCTAGGACTGCCTACAAAACTGGCCACAGTTGTTCTTTGAGGGGGTCCCTCCTGCCCACCCCTCTGAAAATCTGGCAGTCAGTGAGACGGGCAGCCTCCCCATTGTGCCCTGTTTTGTGCAGTGTTTGGACAGAAAGCCGGCAGATAAACGGCCCCGATCCCTGTCCCTTTGCCTAGCAGGCCGGTTCCCAGGTGCGTTAGCCCCATGCACTTGTTTGCTTTGGACGATTTGAAAGCATTATTTCTCAGGCTCAACGCAGAGTTTACAGTTGGCGAGGCAGATGAGGCCTTTAAAAATGATGCTCTTGGAGCTTCTCTTTCTTTTTGTGTGTGTGTTTTCTTTTGGCGCACCATTTGGTGTGTTCCCCACCCCCCACCCCTAGAACTCAGATAACAGTTTTGGCGTTTCTGAGGCTTGCTTTGGTTTTGTTCCAACTTGAGACTGACTCACCGGAAATCCCTGTCTTGCCACAATCACAGAGGCCATTAGGAACCCCATCCCAATGGTTGATGGTTCGTCCATCTCTTCCAGCCTTGCCTGTTCTGACACAAAGTGGTTCTCCTGGGCATCAGAGGGTCTCTCCGGGACCACCTGCTAGCTTATCTGGTCTTTGGTTTGTGTTGTTTTGGTGTTTGTTTGTTTTTAAACAAAACAAGTCAGAGACTGACCTGGAGCTTTGTGCTTTTCCACGGGAACACTTAACAAACAGGCTTTTTGGTGGCCGCTCTGGGATTTCTGGAAGGGAGGTTAGCTTAGCCTCGTCCTTCCTGATCCTTCTGCTGGCAAGCAAAGACCTTTCTGCTCAGGCAGCCTTTTGGCAAATGGACTGGCAGTTAAAGTAGGGGCTTTCAACAGGCAAGGACTGTACGTTTGTCCCCCTGACGTGCTTTTAAATTACTTTTAATTTAGGTTGTCATTTTAATGTAATAATCTGCTCAGTTGAGCTTTAATATGGTCAAGTGCGGGGTTTTTATTTGTGCCCGTTTCTTAAACCATTTTGTGAGCCGATTTCGGTCCCAGAACTGGGAGAAAGGTAGGATGTAGGTTAAATAACATAAGCACTGGGAACTGCCTTTAAAAATGGTTTCTAAATCCATCCAGCCCTCTGTTTGCTATGCTGACAGCCAGAAAGTCCCCAAAGTGTCAGACAGGCGTGTTTTCCAGCCTTACCTGGAGATGTCAGGGACAGAACACTCTATGCAGAGCAGATGCTTTGCCACTGAGCTGCGCCAGGTACAATAGTTGAGAACTCTTGACAGGTAGACAGAGCTGGCTGGGTCTCCTCGATTCCCTCTAGGCAACCTTTCCCGCCCACTCCCAGCAAAGTAGAGTCAGCAACAAAGGTGTGAGGTGGAGAGCCTCCTTCCCCCAGATGTCCTGGTTTGACTTTATTCCAGGAATAAACATGCTTCGGATTTCATCACTTTTGATATCCTGCCCCCTGATTCCCTGGCCATAACGAGCGTTTCTTTTGCATCGGCTCTCTTGCAGGTGAAGTGTTTGACTACCTGGTAGCCCATGGAAGAATGAAAGAGAAGGAAGCGCGGGCGAAATTCCGACAGGTGGGTGTCGTTCCTTTTGGGGGGGGGGTGCCGTGAACTGCATTTTTTTTCCTTGTTAAGTACAGGGCTGGAGGGATATGTGGGAGAGCCCTCCCCAGGGTTGCTAAGCTGTTGTCTGATTCTACAGTCGTAGAGAACACTCTCCCGGAAGTGACGCCGCGGCTTCTGGGAGGAAGCGTGGCTACCCATTCTTCCTCTTTCTCATAGAGTCTTTCTTTGATCAATCTAATTGGCATGATGAAACCATTACCCTATCTGAACCCTGCCAACGATCTGTATACTATCAACACTCTGTAAGGTTAATAAAAGGGAGTCCTCTTGGGGGGGGGGCGTTGCCCCAGAGGTGTATGGAGAGGTGTGTGTGTGTGCATGGAGGACTCTGCTGGCAGACATCTCTGTGTGTGGCCGACTTCTTTAACTTCTCTCTCTAAGACCAATTGCTATCTTAATTACTTGTAGATCACATAACCTACCAGCCTTCTCATTTCGCAACCACAATAGGAATAGGTCCAAAAAGTGATGGGGAAATGCTGGAGTTGTTCTGATGGGTAGATAATATCTGGACACCTTGTAAATTTCACTGAATTAAGGCAATAAATTTTGTTTGGAAGCGCTCAGAAAAATCGGAAATGGGGGGGGAGGGATAGGCAGAAGGAAAGAGAATTTGTTCATAATTTTACCATTAGCACATGTCATTTGAAGCAAAAATCAAGGTTCTAGCCATTCCATTTTTACATGTGGATAGTGCTTGTATAAGCAGAGTGAAAAGAAACAGAGGAGGTGCTTACCTCCCAGGGCGGCCATTGGAAAGGGAAAAGCAATTCTAGGTCTCGAGTGGCAAAGGGTGATCTTCCCCGTATTTCTTGGACTGAAACTCCCAGCATTCCTCACCCTCCGCTGTGCTGCAAGGCCTGATGGAACTTGTAGTCCAGCAACATCTGGAAAGCCTCACCTTCAGCAGCAGTAAATATTCTGCCGCTGGGCTGGGCTGGGCAGGCCTGCCTGATGTGCAGACAAATCTGGGACTGATTTGGATTAAAAAAGCTTATGCCAAGGATCCATCTGGCCCAGTAACCTGTTCCCAAGTTTCTGACAACCAACACCAGTCCCTTAGATGGTCCAGAGTCCACAAGCCCTCTGCATTTTGCGTCAAGGAATGTGCTATCTTTGCACTTGGGCGTTTCATTTCGTTCATAAATAGCAGACCTCCTCTGTGAATGTCCTCATCTTTTTAAAACGAAGGTGGAGAACCTGTGAACCCTCTGGATATTAATCAAACATTGTTCCCACGATGGATCATCCTTGGCCAGAGTGACTAGAACTGATGGAATTAAGAGTCCAATATCACGTGATGGGCCATGAGTTCACTGTTTCAAACCCACCCTTGGGGGAGTGATGATGCTTTATATCTCATGGCAACATGTCCGGAAATTGACAAGATTCAGGGAAGGGGAACGTTCCCAATTGGTGGGCTTCCTCAGCGGAGTCTATTGTCCCACAATATAGGCATCTGGCCCAATCTCCCTCCAGCGGTGGATGGTTGACGGAAGGGTCCCTCCGAATCACCTTCCTCGAGTGACCTTGTCCCCGCGGAAAGACCACAACCATGCATTCTAGAGCTTCTGCCAATGTCCCCTTTTCTTTAGACTTGTCCGGGTCAGGTCACAACCCTCCTACCTTCAAATTAGCGAAGCCCTCCCAACAACCCGTGCATTCTATCATATTCATATTCTCTTTTCTCCCCCTCTTTTCCCTTCCCTTCCTTCTCTCTCTCTCTCTCTTTGGTACACTGAACTGTCTCTTCCCACTTTGTTCCCTTATCTCCTTCTCCCACACGGGCAAAATTAAACTCCTCCTCCCCTTCTTCCGCGCTCTCTCTCTTCCACTAGACAGATTTCCATCTTCTCCTCTTTCCCCTTTGATCCCCTTCTTTTCCCTTCCTCCACCTTCAACTCCTCCCTTTCCATTGTCTTCCCTGCTTCTATCTTTCTCTCCTGCTCCGACGTCTCTAGCCAAGGGGATGGCTCACTGTTCTTTCTGTTTCGGGCCTACCTCCTTCATGGCTATACACTCACAGAAAAAAAGGGAATAGATTGACTTGGGGCTAGTTAAAATGAGTGTTTTCATGGGTGTGAGGCAGGAAATTATACTGTCTCCTTTTAAGTCCATAAGACCTAAATGGCTGCTACTCAGATGATTTCTCAACCACATGCAATGCTTTTCTGCCATACCATGAATCGAAGAATTATATGTCAACAGAGTAGCCACACCAATTGACCTGACTGATAGACCGTAGGTCTTTGCCTCCTAAAGGTTGATTCCATGGGAGAGATGTAAGCTGTTGTCCACATCTTCCTTCACCCGTCATTTATACACAAATCCCGGGCCTAGGGAATGCATTCAGAAAATCTTCTACATAATAAAGCTTTGTTATCAGAACCAGCCTTCCAAATCATGGTGCTTTGTGTTACATTTTCCAAAGTCCCAGAGGTAGCTAGCTGTGGGATTATCCGAGTTGTAGCCCAGCTCACTGAGAAGTTCAAGAAATCCCTTCTAAAGGGGGTTGTTGCAAAGTCAGTCTCCGTCGTCTTGATGCAAGATCGTCCTCCCGACTCTCTCTGTCATTCTTTGTCTTCCAGATAGTTTCTGCTGTGCAGTACTGTCACCAAAAATTCATTGTACATAGAGACTTGAAGGTGAGTAGCAAACTGGGGAAGGGCTTACGGGTGGAGGTCTGCAAAACCATGCCTGCTTTTTGTATGCCTGCTGTGTAAAGGCAGAATTTAGAGTTGGGAGTCTGCGGGACTCGTTCGCTAGCAGGCTCGTGGTCGGGAACTACGTGTTCAGTCCTAATGATGATCAAGGAAAGCTTGGTGCGGTGTGCTTTGCAAGCCTGCCAGATGGATCTCCGCGCGGCTTCAATCAGTGGGTCATAAAGTTAACTCCCTGGGTCTAAGAGTCCAGTATCTTGCCAGCGATACAGGCAGCTTGGTTCCCTCCAGTTACTTCAGATTACAACTCCCATAAGCCCCAGTCAGCATGAGATTGTGTCCCCTCTACCAAGGGGCAACTGGCTACCTACCTGTAGAATACTCATTTCATTCCACCAGAGGGATGGCAGGACTTCCCAGAATCTTTCCTGACGTTAACAAAGGGTATTCTCTCAAGTTGTATCTCCAAAATGCATCTCCAAGGGGCCACTTCCTGGTTGTTACTGAAGAGTCCTCTTCACCATTAATGCATATTATAGTATATGACACACAGAACAGTTTTCTAAGTACTCACCCAGCCAAACCAGTCCTCCTCCCACTGCCCCCATGTCAAAGCGGGAGTGCAAAGTAACTCAAAGCAGACTATACTACCAAAGGATGATAAACTGCCTTATTGGATCTCCCACTGTGTTTCACCTGCATGCTCAGATCTATATCTCCCACTACTTTCCCCACCACCAGCAGCACTATAGACTTGGGAGACGTAGGGAATCCTATGGGCTGAGTGGGGTCTCATCCACCATTTAATCTCCTGTGAATAAATGATCAGGAGACTGGAAACCAAGCCCTGTGAGGAAGAACTGAATGAGCTGGGCATGTTTAGCCTGGAGAAGAGAAGACTGAAAGGTTAGTCCTACAGCAGAGGGTTAGGATCTGTTCTCCATCATCCCATAGTGCAGGACGTGTAATAATGGGCTCAAGTTATAGGAAGCCAGATTTCAGTTGAATATCAGGAAAAAGTTCTTAACTGTTAGAGCAGTACAACTGTGGAACCAATTACCTCGAGAGGTGGTGAGTGCTCCAAGACTGGAAACATTCAAGAGCAAATTAGAGAACCATCCATCTGAGTTGCTTTGATTTGTATTCCTGCCTTCAGCAGAGTGTTGGACTAGATGGCCTTATAAGCCCCTTCTAACTCAGTGATTCTATGGTTACTGCCTGAACATCCCGAGAGCCCATTGGCCATGTATCACTAGGGCTCACCTTTAGCACTTGCAAATCAATATCGTCCTGTCCCTCGCAGGCAGAGAATCTGCTCTTAGATGCCGACATGAACATCAAAATTGCAGACTTCGGTTTCAGCAACGAGTTCACGTTCGGCAACAAGCTCGACACGTTCTGCGGGAGCCCCCCGTACGCCGCGCCCGAGCTTTTCCAGGGCAAGAAATACGACGGCCCCGAGGTTGATGTCTGGAGCCTCGGAGTCATCCTTTACACACTGGTCAGCGGCTCCCTGCCCTTTGACGGGCAGAACCTCAAGGTGAGAGAGGGAGTGAGGTTGGGATCCTGTGTTCCTTACAGGCTGCCTTGTTCAATTGAAGAACCACCACCCCAGAATGGAGAAAAGCAGGGCCCCTTTCTATAGTAACTAGGACTTCCTGCTGTCTTTAGTGGGTGGGGTGCTGGTGTATCTCCCACCCCAGTGCCGCTTGACCCGATGGCTTATTGACTCCCCTCCTTCCCTTTTCCTTCCTCAGGAGCTGCGAGAACGGGTCTTGAGGGGGAAGTACCGGATCCCCTTCTACATGTCTACAGACTGCGAGAACCTGCTGAAAAAATTCCTCATCCTGAACCCAAGCAAGAGAGGCACTTTAGAGGTGAGCTCAGCACAACCGGGAGCTTTTGGTCTGGACCCACGTGCACAGGAGGGTGTCATGAGTTCTGGAATCTGAGGGGGTTAATTACCGTTGAGGAGAATGGTGGGCAATCAGAATTGCAGGCAGCTGAATCACCCCCAGATTCTACATCTTCTTCGGCTGAACTCATGACAGAGGGAGACCAGGAGCAAGACGCAACAGAAGCACCCACCCATGTGGGACCTTTTACTGGCTCCTCTGTCGCCCACCATTCACTGGGGCTCCGTGTGAATGTACAAAGAGGCTCGGCACGGAGTCCAACGCTTGGCTCGGCTACCTCTGTGTCATCTTCAGTTCCGGTGCGAAGATGGGAGTTGTAGTCAAAAATCATTTATCTGGGTACTTTTAGCAATGATTCCTCGAGGTTTCAAACTGCAGGTGTTGTTCTCCTTGTGTGCAGATGCGAAGGGTTTAAACCCAGTTCCTTCTGCTTGCTTCTTTTTCCTTTCTTTTCTCCCACGTTTCTCCTTTAAAAAGGATCCAACGCTGCTTACAGGATTAAAAAGATTAAAACAGAAAATGATTACAAGAGGAAGAAAGAATTAAACAAATGCAATATTAAAATGAATAGATAGAAGCAGTCCTGAAAACACGTTAAAACAACAACAACACAATAGTCCTGTTTTAAAAACCCCTCTTAGATAGCCAGTCACTGAAGAGAAAGGTCTCTGCCTGCTTGTGGAAGGACAGCAAAGATGGGTCGGGGACAGGGAGTTCCAGAGTCTGGAGCAGCCACCGAGAAGGCCCCTCTGAAAGGCCTCCTCTGATGATCTTTACACCTGAGCATTCTCGTAACGGGAGGCACAGCCCTTGAGAGAGTTTGGGCCCGCTGCCCCCACCCACGGTAGCTTCTTTTACATCAGAATGTGCTTAACCTCTCCTTCAGTTCGAGCCGACGCGCCTCCATGTTCTGCCTCAGTTCCCCTTCGCCTCACACAGCCTGGCCAGTTATGACATATCTGAGTTGTGGGGCAACAGCAGGAGAACCAACGGCTCCTTGCCCTGCTCTGAAATCAGGAGGAGCCTTTGACTAGCGGTGTGTAGAGCTTATTGCTTTCTTCCCCGCCATCACTTTCAAGAGGTGTCCGGTGGCTTCCTTCTTTTTCAGAGGACTTTTAGTAAGTCATGCTCTTCCTTAACATCGGCTTCTCCCCTTTTCCCCTGAACTCTTCCTCCTTTGCTTTTATAGCCGCGGCATGCAACCGCGTGTAACTTAATTTTGAAGGATTTTTGTAATGGTTTGGCGTGCTGGCATGAAAATCAAAAACTGTTAAACCACGTGAAATTTTCCATGTCTTGATGGCATGCGGTTACATTTGCGCAGTGTGTCATAAATAGCCGTCGACTAGAACCTCGTATAATTTTAATTTCAGCATTACCTTCTAAATCACCTTCTCGGCTAGAGTTCTAACAGATCAGTCCCTGAAGTAATGGGGAAATGGGAAGGGGTTATTCAAATGTTAATGTTTTTAAGACGGAGTGAATGCTTGACGTCAAGTTGCAGCTGATACACACACGCACAAACATATATACTTGCAAACATAGGTGATGTTGTCTTCTCCAAGCACCATTTGACTGGTTCCCCAACTGTCCCAGAATCTGCTCTTTGTGGTCCTTAACTGTCGTCTATTTGAGTCTCTCTTGCCACAGAGAGGGTAAATCCCGTTTCCGAGCTCCTCGCCAACAGGGGAAGCCCAGTCTTTGCACGCTGTGTGTGTTTTTCTTTTAATTTCTTGCCTTCTCAACAAACATTCCTCCTTGCTTCCCTTCTGCCCTGGTTCGTTTCCCTGCGGCTGGCTTGTGCCTCTTGTCTGGCGGGGCTGCAGTGCCCCCTGCCATCCAAAATTGCCTTTCCAGCCGGGCGGGTAATTAAGCGGCCCCTTCAGCCGGTTCTCAAATCAGAGGGAGGGACGTTCCTTTGGCTTCCGGCCTCGGAACACCTCCGCCCCTGCTGTTCCCTACTTGCTAGAGACAATTTAAATGGCGGGTTTGGGATTCTCCCTTCGATTTCCGCAGGGAATTGCAGAAAGGGGGGGGGTTGGATGCTTTTAAAGGCGCGAGTGAATTTATGCTTTGGTGTGGGAAGAGGCATGACAAGACTCCCCCCCCCCAACCTCAATTTGCCTTGGAAAAGGAAGATGCTTGTGTAGGAGGCAGGAAGAGGAATCTCCTTTGACAGCCCTGATAGGATCTCGAGTCTCATTGTCAGGGCAAAAACGTGTGTTTTTTTTCCTGGTTGATGCCGAATGTCCCTTGAAGGAAGGCGTTCTTCAGGGGACACCTCCCTCCTAGCCCCCCACCCCACCCACCCCAATAGGCCAGGATGACATCTCCGGTGCTGTGAAGGGCTGAGATCTGCCTTTTCAGGGGAAAACGGCCTTGCATCACTACTGCCAACACCAGGTGACAGTGAAAGCATTACGCCTCTGAGGATTACGTTGGAAATGATGCTTCCTTCCCTTCCCATGACTCTCTCTCTCTTTTTGGGGTGTGTGTGACAAAGATGGTTAAATGATTACCTCCTCTTCGCTCCCTTTCTTTCTGTAGCCATGATTCCGGGTTCCATCATGGAATTTAATTTTAAAAGGGTTGCTGGTTCAGTGGCACTTCGTGATATTAGATAATCCACCCAAGATCTCCCTGATGGGCTGCTTCCTGGCTGCCCACCCCCGATGTCTGCTGCCCCCCCTGCACCTCGTGATCCTTTCTGAAGCCCTCTCTGTGTCTCTACAAGACTTGGGGTAATGAGAGGAGGAGTCTTAGTGCCATGCACTGCTTAACAAAATTCTCCCACATTTCTTTACAGCACCAAGCATAATTTTTGGCTTCCCATTTTTAATATCTGAGATAGTCAATATCAGATTATTTTATTGTTGCTTTTATTTTCCTGTCTTACTAATTTTTTTAAAAAAAGTCATACTATTATTCTCCATAAATTGCCCTGTTACTAATGGTTAAAACACACTGTACGGATTTACTGAATGAATGGGTAGATGGATGGATTCATTGGCCATCATAAGCCCATCCTCGCATCCACGCGGATGCCAGTTCTCTGCTCATACCTGAGCGTGGGCCAGGTTTTCTGTAGCTCAGGGCTCACCTGCTTGTCGTGGGGAACTAAGATGGTAACTCTACTGTGGTTGGCAGATGCCCACACTTTACTGAGGTTAGGAGGAGTTGGAAGTCTAGCGGCGTTTTGAGCGACGTAAATTCCCTCTTCCTTCCTTCCTCCCCTTGCAGTAAATATTAGGAGAGAATGTCTGAAGTCTGGTTTTCCAGTTTTAAATCAGAAATCTGTCTGGTAGCACAGCTAGGATCCTTGTAACTAAAATATTGGAAAGAAGGAAGCGTTAAGATCTGCCCACCCTTGCCCAAAACTCAGCACACCAGTCAACTCCATGTTTCTCTTTGGCCTCCTCACAGCAAATCATGAAAGACCGCTGGATGAATGTGGGGCATGAGGATGATGAACTAAAGCCTTACACGGAGCCTGTGCCTGACTACAAGGACCCCCGGCGGACAGGTATGGCATTGCAGCCGCATGACCGATTGAGGGGTCCTGTATCAATCGCTGGGTCTAGCTTCCAGACCTTCTGGATGGATATGTTCATGTTTGCCTTGCAACAGAGAACCACAGATCTCAGTGTTCCCCCCTCCTCCTCCAGCACTATCCTCCCTTTCTCCAAGCGTACACCCCCTCCTCGTTATAATGATAATCTTAGAACCGCAGACCTGAAATGGACTCTATAGACTGAGTCCAAACTCCCAACATCCCAGTTTATTTATCAGTCCTTCAAGAAGTTCTGACAGTCTCTCTCTCTCTCTCTCTCTCTCCTTTCTGCTGTGTGTGTGTCTGCTCTGTTGTGTTGTCTGGCAGAACTCATGATATCTATGGGCTATACCCGGGAGGAAATCCAGGAGTCGTTAGTCAACCAGAAGTATAACGAAGTAATGGCTACATATCTGCTGCTAGGATACAAAAATTCAGAGGTGAGTGCTTTGTCTCTCGGAGCTGCTCAGATCTTTGCCCTATAGAGGTGGTTGAGTTGCCAGACTGCAGTTTCCAAGGCAGTTCACAAACCACACCCACACACACTCTCCAGTTCGGCCGCTCTCCAAATTTGTGACCCCCTAACTCAGGCTCCTCCAGATGGATTGGACTACAGTTCTGTTCGTCGTTGTTTAGTTGTTTAGCTGTGCCCGACTCTTCTTCGTGACCCCCATGGACCAGAGCACGCCAGGCCCTCCTGTCTTCCACTCCCTCCCGGAGTTGGGTCAAAGTCATGTTGGTCGCTTCGATGTCACTGTCCAACCATCTCGCACTCTGTCACCCCCTTCTCCTCTTGCCTTCACTCTTTCCCAACATCAGAGTCTGTTAACAGTGGTTAAATGTGCCCGCTGGGGATGATGGGGGGACTTTATTCCAACAT
This sequence comes from Pogona vitticeps, assembly GCF_051106095.1. Lineage (NCBI taxonomy): Eukaryota > Metazoa > Chordata > Lepidosauria > Squamata > Agamidae > Pogona > Pogona vitticeps. The sequence goes on along the minus strand of NC_135797.1, from coordinate 6,686,552 downwards.
ATCTGAAGGGTCCCAAATTGGGGAAGTGGCTGCCCAAAAGGGGGGCCGTCTCCACTTGCACACAGGCAGCATTTCCCAAGACAGCCTGGTTTTTTCAACCTCTGAACGGGTAGAGGGCCGCGTGGCACAGTGGTTAAACTGCTGTACTGCAGCCAAAACTGTGCTCAAGACCTGGGGCTCAATCCCAGGTAGCCGGCTCAAGGTTGACCCAGCCTTCTATCCTTCCGAGGTCGGTAAAATGAGTACCCAGCTTGCTTGGGGGGGGGGCAATGTGTAGCCTGCATAATTAACTTGTAAACCACCCAGAGAGTGCTTGAAGCACGCTTTGCTTTGCTTTAGATTGCAAACCTCAAGCTAGACTATAATCTGCTGGGTTTGCAGATGGCACTCATTCCACCACCACCCTTTTCTTAATCCTTCCCCACTTACTCTGCTTTGCTTTTCCTCCCTTCTCTACGCACATCCACCTTTTTTGGGGTCTTAAGTCAGAAAGTGGGGACCTCCAGGCCTTCCAGGCAAGGGGAGGAGTTGTAGTTCAAGGAGGTTTTAGAGGGTGGCAGGTTTCTCGTTATCGTTGCCTTTTTTTTTTCTTTTACAATTTTTTTCTTGCACAATCTTGGCTCTGTTGATATTCCTTGACTTGTTTTGCTTTATGGCCAGGCTTTTCTTTTCCTCCACCAAGGAAAGAGTGGTCTGTGTCTCCTTGCCCCTTCTGCCCCAGCTTCTGGAGACAACACCAAGCTTCTCGTTTCTGGCCAGTTTTAAGACAAGAGAGTTTTGCTGATTTTTGGTGTCCGTCGTCCGGTGGCGTTGTGGAATGTATTGAAATGTGCCAGAAAGAGATGGGGTGGGTTTTTTTGGTTTTGTTTTTGTTTTTTGGCCAAAATAGATGGGGGTGCATTTTTAGGCCGGCCGGCCAGATTTACACTTCCCAGACTGACAAGTGAACTGGGACAGAATTCTCCTGAAGCCTTCAAGCCCCATAAAAGGAAGGAAGAAAGATAGAAAGAAAGAAAGACTGGAAAAAAAAACAACCAACGGACCATCGATAGATAGAAAGAAAGAAAGATTGGTTCGGGTTAAGGTTATGGCTAGGGTTAGGATTAGAAAGAAAGAATGAACGAACCAACGGACCATCGAAGCGGACCTAAAGCGGACTTGGAGCATTTCATTCAGATTTTCTTCATTCTTTTCAGTCATTTTCAAGACCTGTGGTTTCCCATTTTTGCTCATTTGTGATGGGGAGGGGCAGCTTTTGAGTTCTGGAGACAAGCTAGTCGGGCCCCATGCCTTCCAAAATTGCCCATCTCAATCTAGCCCCCATCCTTCGGTCAAAGCACAGTTGAGAAGCAGAGCCTTCCTCCACCGCCTGCCGTCCCGACCCTTTTCTGCTGCTTTCTTTCAGCTTGACAATGACAGCATTACCCTGAAGCCACGGCCCCAACCCGAACTCACCAACAGCACCGCCCCTTCCCCGTCGCACAAGGTACAGCGCAGTGTATCGGCCAACCCCAAGCAACGCCGCTTAAGCGACCAGGGTAAGTCCACCTACCTCCACCTGGAGCAGGGGATGAGAGGAAAAATAAATTCCTGACACAGAGGCTAGCAGGTTCTTACGAATCACACGCAGAACCAGCCATTGGCATGTTCAACAGCTTGTTCCCTAGTAGGGGATGAACTGTGTAGCTGAACTGAGCAGCAGAACTTGCAAATAACATGGGCTAATATCTGTGAAGATTCTCAAGTCATCCAGGCGAGGTGGTCTGGAAGTTGAGTCATGGCCACTGGACTTCTTTCTTGTTAGGTTGAAACGTTTCGCTCTTCATCCAGTTAGCTTCTTCAGTCTGAAGAAGCTGCTTGGAAGAGTAGCAAAACATTTCGACCCAATAAGGAAGAAGTCCAGTGGCCGTGACTCAACTCCCAGACCATCTTGGCTAAGGTGATATACATACTGTACATTGACCAGTGAAAATGCAAAATGTCCTAATCGGGAATTGTGCACATCCACTGGACTGTGTGGAATAATTTGGCAGTCAGATGTGTGAGATGGAAATAGCCTTCTTTCTATGGTTATTTCCCAGCATTTATAATCATCCTCTTAGAACTGCAGAGCAGGAAAGGACCCTCCGGATCATCAGGTCCAGCCCCATCAGGGAGACACGATGAGGAATCAAACTCCCAACCTCTGGCCCTGCAGCCAGAGATTGAAACCACCGAGCTGTCTAGCAGTTCTAGTGTTTAGTTCCTCTGAATACGGAGGCTGCATTCTGTTATCCTGACTAAGAGGCACTGATAGGCTGATTTTTCCATTAATTCACCTAATTCTGTTGCAAAGCTACATCAGACCAGTTTTATCACACCTCAGGTTAGTGGATTTTGTCATTTCGTTGGGGTGAAATAATGTCTGTGCTCTGCGGCTAACCAAGGACCTGGGATCAGACATAACTGGAATGTTTGACATGCTTGTTCATTTCCTGTGAAGGTGCGGCCACTAGCAAAAAGGGCCGGGCGAGCGGGGGTGACCCCAGGCAGAGTGGATAATAAGGATTTCTCAGCTCTTCTGGCCTATTGTTGTGCCTGAATGAAGCCAGAGGCTTTTTAGTTCCAGTGGCTGAATCCAGTTGGTACTCACAGTTAGAATTACACCCATCGAATCAATGGAATCTACATAAAGAGTTGCCTCACCATTAAGCAGTTGATTCAATGGTTCTGCTTTAATAGGCCTGCCGTTTTTTTTCATTTAGGCCCTCAGCTGGTATTTAGACCCTGAGAAATAGCCTTAGATTGGAGGGGAGACCTGCTGGGAGACTTGATTTTCTTCTCGCCTCTCTTTGCCAAATTCGGGCTAGCGAGACCAGACTCTCTCCAGTGCCTTGGAGTCTGGAATGGAGGCAGCGAGGAAGGGCGTGGATGGTGACCTCACAGGACTGACTCTTTTTCCCTTTCCCTTTTTATTCCCCTTCCTCCTCCTCTTCTTTTTTTCTGACCACAGTACCAACCATCCCAACCTCCACGTCGTATTCCAAGAAAATGCAAGCAGCCAATGCCGAAAACAAGCGACCGGAGGAGGAGAGGGAGGCCGGGCGTAGCAAGGCCGGCAGCACCGTCAAAGTGCCTGCCAGTCCCCTCCCTGGCCTCGAGAGGAAAAAGAGCACCCCCACCCCTTCCACAGTTAGTCCCTTTGTCCTGCGGGAGAATCGGGTTGCTCGGGGGGGTGGAGCCCCTCCTTGCCTTGTGGACCCAGAGCCACTGGTCTCCAACCTGTTGCCTTTCTGGTGATTTTGGATGACGGCTTCCATCCTCCTCAGGCAGCACTAACTAGAGGGGTGGCCGGATCTACAGCCCAGGGTGGATAATGTCCGCGGGGTCTTGGGGAAGCAGTTTTCTTGCTCCCAGGTTTGTGGGTTGATGAAGGGCCTGCATTTGACCATCGAGGAGGAAGAAGGAAAGGTGGGGAAATGAAATTGGACATGGTTAGAAGTCTACCTGCAGTTTTGAAAAATGAGTACAGTGGTGCCTCGCATAACGAGCACACCGTTTAACGATGAATCCGCATAGCGATCTGTTTTAAGTGCCAAAACATTGCATTGCGATGATCAGTAAGCGTTTCTCTTACCAATCTTCGCATTGCAATGTTTTTTAAACAGCTGATCGGCGGTTCCAAAATGGCCGCCGGGTGCCTAAAATGGCTGCCCGCAGCGTTTTCGCGCCTTGCCCTCACTTACCAAAGGCGCGTAAAAGGCGGCGGGATGGGGAATCATCGCTCAACGGTGAGTTTTCCCCCGATAGGAACGCATTAAACGGAGTTTAATGCGTTCCTATGGGGTTTTCCATTTCGTTTTACGATGTTTCCGGATAGCAACGATTAATCTGGAACGGATTAATCTCACTATGCGGGGCACCACTGTATTGGGAAGATGTTAAAACACGGCAGGAGAGCCGCTGTTTAAAAGGACGGTCTCTGCTCTTAGAGGCCTGCAGGACTGCCAGGTTTTACTTCTGCAGCAACAAAGGAGTCTGTTCGGCAAGAGGTTGAGGGAGGCCCCACATACGGCCCAAAACCCGCCCCGGTTTTATTCTGTTTATTTATTTATTTACAATATTTGTATGTCATCTTCTTAAAAAAATCCAAGGCAGCTGACCATATTAAAAGAAACATATTTAAAACTAATTGATAAATTATTGAAATATTTAAAAAGCACTAAACAGATTAGTTGTGCTTTTAATCTTGTTCTTAAAATGAGTTTTAATGCAGTAGTTGTTTAATGCTTTTTTTAATATCGTAATAATTTATTCTTTGGTTTCTAACTTTGTTTCTCTTAATACTGTCAGCCACCTTCGATCCTTTAGGAGAAAGGTGGCACATGAATATTTTAAATAAATAATAAATGGATAAATATCATATTAAAACTCATAAATAAGAGCAATATTAAAAGCTCAAGCAAAGCAACAGAATAAAATCCCTTTAAAAAATTCCTTTGGTCCACCAGTCGTTTTTAGAAGATAGTATTCGCGAAGGCTTTCATGGCGGGGATCTAATGATTGTTGTAGGTTTTTCGGGCTCTTTGGCCATGTTCTGAAGGTTGTTCTAACATTTCGCCAGTCTCTGTGGCAGGCATCTTCAGAGGACAGAGTGCTGTCCTCTGAAGATGCTGGCCACAGAAGCTGGCGAAAAGTTAGGAAGAACAACCTTCAGAACACGGCCAAAGAGCCCAAAAAACCCACAACAAACTTTAGAAGATGGCCTGCCTGAAGAGCAAGCCTCTCCTGATGAACTTTTATACCCAGTTAGGCTCATAAAATAGGGATGTGGTGGCGCTGCAGGTTAAACCGCAGAAGCCTCTGTGTTGCAAGGTCAGAAGACCAGCAGTCGTAAGATTGAATCCATGCAAGGGAGGGAGCCCCCGTCATTTGTCCCAGCTCCCGCCAACCTAGCAGTTTGAAAGCATGTAAATGCGAGTAGATCAATAGGCACCACCTCGGTTTAAAGATCACGGCGTTCCATGTCTAGTCGCACTGGCCACGTGACCACGGAACCTGTCTTCGGACAAAATGCTTGTTCTGTGGCTTGGCACCGCTGCCTAGAGTCGGACACGACTGGACTCAATGTCAAGGGGAACTTTTACCTTTTACTAGGCTCATAAAAAGGAGATGTGGTCTTTTTTCCCCACAATCATCAGGAGGTGCTGAGCCAGGAACGGCTTGATCTAGGACAGTGGTTCTTAACCTTTTTGAACTGCAACTCCCAGAAACCCCAGCCAGCACAGTTGGTGGTGAAGGCTTCTGGGAGTTGCAGTCCAAAACTCCTGAGTAACCCAAGGTTAAGAACCAGCGATCTAGGATACCAGTCAGGCCGAAAAGCTTTCAGATCAAGGAGAACATGTGATTTAGTCGGGGTGAGGGGTGGGGAGCTGGTGATGATTCCAAGAACTCATAAAGGAGTTTGATGGCTGCAAGGCTGTGCCGGTAAGAGGGCACGTGGTCTTCAAGACCCCTTCCTTGCCAGCCCATTGTCCCCAGCAGCTGGCCAGGCTACCCCACCCAGTGCCCTTCCAGAAGCAACAGTTTGGAGCCTCTTCCCCTCCATTTTTTTTCCCTTTCCTGGGGCTTGGCCTGCCGCTCACCTGATGTTTCTGCCTTCTGCAGAACAGCGTCCTCTCAACCAGCACAAACCGAAGCCGCAATTCACCCATGCTGGACCGGGCCAGCCTGGGCCAGAACTCCATCCAGAACGGCAAAGATAGGTAAGTGCAGGGAGAGGAGGGGGAGTTAAAGCTAGGCAGATCAGCATCATTGCCGTGTCACACTTGGGGGTCTGGGTGAAGGGGTGGGGGGGCAGGAATTTGGGGTGCAGCTACCGTCACCATGAGATTGCAAAGCTGGTCTTCCCTCCTCCCAGAAGCTTTCTCCTCAGGAGGCTTAAATAACCCACCGAACTCTCCGTTCCTTCAGCTCCATGGATGCTCTTGGCTTGGGTAGGACTTTGGTGGTTAAAATTGTCCCTGGAAATGCCGGGGGGGGGGGCTACAAGGTGGGGGCTTGCATTTTCGAATGCTCTTATTGCAAAGGAAGGGGAGAGGAAAAATACCGGTATCTTCACCCCCAGTAACTGAGGTATGTCCGTTTTTTAGAACTTCAAAAACTTCTTTAGAAAAGTCTGAGTTTGCTTATTATGAAAACAAAAAATGAAACTGTTAACATTATTTTGTGAAACTAGTATTGTTGTCCTCTTCTCTCACACACACGTATGCGCACACACACAATTAACACGTGGCAAATAACATTGTTTGTTCTAACACGTGATGGCCAGGCTCTGACCCAGAACCCTCTCTGACTTGCTGGTTTTCTCTGTGTTAGGCGTTTTCTCATTCTAAAGAACGTTGCAACCAAGCTAACCCGTACACCTGGTCAGAACCAGTGCAACCCAAGAACTGGCCTTTTGGAGGCCTTTTCATCGTCTCCTTCCTCTCCGTGCCAGCAATCCAGAGCTGAAGGGTTCCCACAGATGGATGGCCTTCTCTGCTGGAAGAGCAGAAATTGCTTTCCCACATCCATGTCTGGCCCAAGCCCTGCTTTCTCACTTGCTGGGCTGCACAAAACACATCAAGAGAAGCGGAACAACACGTGCTCTCTCAAGAGAGAGACACACGCACACACACCTCTAGCTAGGTACTTCCTGCCTGCACCCAGCTCCTTCAGCCCCCCCCCCTGGCCTTTTCCTCTCCAGCCAGGGTGGGCGGTTAGGGTCCACCCTTAATTTTGGGGGGCTGCAACTCCCACCCTCTCCTCTTCCCGTTTTCTGTGTAGGCGAAGGCAGTTGGGAATTGGAAGACAAATTGATCTTGAGGAACTGAGAGTTTTACACTACTAAACCATGTGGCCCTTGATGCTCAAGCTGCAGCGCACGTGTAGCATTTGTCATGTGCCGTCAAGTGGCCTCTGACCCATGGGCAACCCTACGAATGAGCCAGCTCCAAAATGTCCTACCCTCAACTGCTCTTGTAAATGCTCACCTCTGGCTTCCTTTAGGGGCGTCAATCCATCTCGTATTCGGGGTCTTCCTCCTCTTTTCCTGCTGCCTTCCATCTTTCCCAGCATTGTGGCCTTTTCCAGAGAATCCTGCCTTCTCATGAGTAGGACAGCCCTCCGGAGAGAATTCAGGCCTGATTTGATCAAGGGCCCCCCCGTTTGTCCATCTTTCCATCAGCCTAAGGGTAACCACAAAGCTCTCCTCCAGCACCGCATTTGAGGCAAGCCAGTTAAGCAGCGGGGAACACGATGATGCTGCCTTGACGAAAGGATTACAGAAGCTTTGGTGGGGTTTCTGTGGGGCAGCTATGGTAGTCGGGAGCCAGTGGCCGCCGGGGAGAATCTGCGTCAGCCCGAGGGCCCACGGCCCGGTGCTGGTGCTGCCACAGAGTCGCCAAAGGCCCCCCCCGGGCAAAGCCAACCTCTTCCTGTCCTGTTCTCCCATCCGTGACAGTGGAGGTGTAGCCAATGAGACTAAGCGGTGCCTCCATTTCTAGGAGATTCTGAAGCTGGCGGATGTTTTTAAAAAGCAACATAAACAAAATACTTGGAACTGTTGCGTGGCTTGGTAGGGCAAGGAGAAGCAGCTACCGTCAGGCAGGGGCTCAACCCTTGTTTTGGGGTTGACGGCAGCACTTGGGATCCTGCAGCCTGGATCTGAAGCAAACCCCAAGCCCTGGGGGGGGGGGGGAGAGATTGTGTTCTCTTCTCCGTGTGCCTTTCCAAGCCCAGAAAAAAGCCTCCTCCCTTGCAGAGCCTGTCCCTCTATAGCCCATGCAGCTGGCTCTTCATTGCATCGAGCCATTGTGTAAAAGCCCTTCACTCTTTCTCCATCCGAGTTCCCCGGCAGCAGGCCTGGGGGATAGGGGGCCCTCCAGAGGTTGCTGGATGGCAGCTCCCATCATGCTACGCCATCGGCTGTGTTGGCTGGGGCTGATGGGAACTGCCCTGCAAGAACACCTGGCCCCTCACTCCCCCCCTCCCACTCCATTTATTTACATTCCAAGGCCTGCTTCTTGCTTAACCTCCCAGCATCTCTTTGTTCGTTGAATGGGGGGGAAAGGTCCTCCATGGAGATTCTGCTCCCTTGTTCTGTCTGTGGCTTTCGCCTTCAGAAATGAGAAGGAGTGCTTTTTTTAATCTGCGTGTTCCTTTGGCCATCATGACTAGTAACCGTGCGGCCACGGGGATCCTGAAAGGTAACTTTCCGTCTCTCCTGATCTTGTTCCTGTCTTGTCCACTTCTCCTAGTCAGTGCAGGGAGCAATAGGCTTCCTTCTCAAATGAGCCCCTGGAGAAGGAAGGGAGTAAGCAGCCTGGCGCTCTCCAGATGTTGGAGAGTTCAGCTGAGCCCTAAACCATCAGGGCCATCACGCAGAAATGGTGCAGGCCAAAAACATCTGGATCGGTTCTTGTTCTCTTCCCCTGAAACTAAGCATGTGGTGTAAGAGTAGCTTGTGGAAAGGGCTAGAGGTATATTTTATTTTATTTTGCTCCAGTCATCTAGGTTGGCTGACTTCTCTCCCTCTCCCCCCTTTTCTAACCCATCCCCCAGGTTGCAACCCCAGACTAGGCTGTACCATTTCACACTGGAGGCCGGGGGGGGAGGGGGGAAGCAGCAGCTTATGTGGAATGAATGTGCCTCCCCCCCCCCACTCCACCCAACCTGCAAAAGCTATTCATTGGATAAATGAAAACTAGCATTTTTGGAAAAGAAGCATGTCATATCTGACCTAGCCTTCTCCTTGAATCCTGTATATTTTTTTTGCTTTATTTTCTTTTGGTACAAGGAATTCTGTTTCCTTGGCGAGCCCCCATCTGCATTTGGAGGTGGTGCAGCCCATCCTCTCCCCACGGCCACCCCCTCCCATGCAGACCCATGGAGGGAGGGGCAGATCCTCTTTAATTAAGCACCAGGTGTGTGTCTGTGAGACGACCAATCCCGCAAGTGGGGGACTGTGTTCTTCTTCTCCATTGTAAATAAAGCCACACAAGTGGCTAGCTTGCCACTTTCTAAAGTTGCCTCCCCAAAGCGGGCTGGTGGAGGAAGGGCAGAAACAGCCGGGACCCCCTTCCTCTACAGCCAGCAGAGGAACCAGCTGGGTGGGCGGAAGAGGAATGGGGGGGTCCTGCTCTCCCTCCTCCACCAGCCTGCTCGCTCGCCTGCCTGGGATTCCCGTCCTCCTAAGGCGGCTAGACATGATGCCAGGAAATAAAAGGCAAAACCTCACTTCTCCCCACTTTGCCTCTTTTTTTGCCCCTCCTTCAAAGACCGGCAGAACGAAGCAGCCCTGCGTGACCCACTTCATCGATCATCCGCTATGTGCACGCACACACAATCACATATACCCTGTTTTCTTTTTTACCTAACCACCTGGCCCTGTTTTTGGGGCATCAGACCAAACCATGCCTCCATCCACATCCATCCTCTACCTTTGCATTAAGGTTTCTCCTGACCTATATACACATATACCAGCTTGTATATTGTATATTTTGTTTCCCTCAGGACATCCGTGTCTCTACCAGCAGCTGTATCCGTGGTGGAGAGGTGTTGGGGAAAGTTAGCGTTAGTGGGGGAAATGCAGGCTTGGTCTCCATTTGCTGGGAAAGTTTTGAGACAAGCAGCTTTCTAGAATCAGGCCAAACTTCAAGGAGCTGGTATGAGCCATCCAGGGAAGCAGAAAGCGCATGCAGTAAGAAAGTTAAAAAGTGCCTGCAGTAACCAAAGTTAAAGGTTGTTCCTGCTTCCTCCTCTTCATATCATGGTTACCTACTTGGTACTATTTACAGAGGGTATTGGAGGGATGCTTCAGGGAGTGAAAGATGGGCTTCAGGGGAGAGAGACCCTTCTCTACTCCAAATAGCACTGGGAAGGGGTGCAGCAAGCAAATGTCAGGGAGACAGCCTTGTATGGAGAGAAAGGAAAAGCTTCTTCCGTGGCAGGGTCCATTCTTGGTGTCTGGAGGTAGTCCTCGAATTTCATGAACCTGCCAGACTCCGAAAGTGAGGGCTCCTAAGCCTGAACCGAGGGATCCCAATTGACAGAATCCATGCCTTAGTAAAAGGTGGGAGCTGATTGGATTGGATTGGCTTTGGTGGGTAAACCTTGACCGGAGCTACAAGCCAACCATTTCTAGCCCTCAAAATATATTTCCAACAGTTATATGAGTGCCGATGAATTAGGAGGAGGAGGAGGACCAGCCTTACACCCAATGCTGGGCTCAGCATCCTCTGTGAAAGGTTACTCTCGTCACAGCAGCCATCCAGGGCTGGGTTTGCTTCCAGGGAGGAAAGCATTCGGCAGTCTCTCCGACCTGTTTGTGCAGGTTCAGGCCTGATCTGCCTTGGCTACTTCAGTAAGTAGGAAAGGCTGTGCAGGCCGCCCCCCCCCCCCCCCCAAATAAGCTGATGAGTCTGAACAGGGCTCGGAAATGTTTTGTTTTGTTTTTTGGACTGCTGATCTCAAAAGCCACCAGTCTGCCTGGCAGTTGAAGGATTCTGGAAGCTGTTGCCTCAAAAAAAAAAAAAGGGGGAAATTGCCCTTGTTTTGCATCCGAGCTCCCAGAAGCTAGAGGAAAAAGACATTTCTAAAAGTGGTCTCTGAAACGATGCAGGGAGGTGTTGTGGCTGTCAAGCTAACAGAGGGAGGCCTCTGAGGGTTAGGGTGAAGGCCTCCTTCCTAGACTGGGAGGCCCCACAAGGACGGGCCAGATAGAGGGGACTCGGTGGGTCAGCCCCGGATACAGCTGGGCTCCCTCTCCTGTTTTCCTAACCCAACCCACCCCCATCCCCGCCCGCCCGCCCGTCCTTTTTTAAACTTCTGCTTCTCCCTGCCTGTTTTATGTTTTTCTCCCCCCCTTTAGCCTAACCACTCCGGGCTCCAGGGCTTCCACTGCTTCAGCTTCTGCCGCCGTGAACTCCGCGCGCCCCCGACAGCACCAGAAATCCATGTCCGCCTCGGTGCACCCCTCCAAACCCACGCTGCCCCCCTCTGACAATAACTGTGAGGCGCAGCGACCCAGGCAAGTGGGCAGCTGTGTGCGCAAGGCCTTGTGTTGTTTCTTCCCCCCCCAAACTACCTCCCTGCCCCCCCCGTCAACCCTTGGAGTCAGATCTCCCCTCCCGTTTCTTCTCCACCCCCCCCCCAGCCCACCCCATTGTCCCAGTGCGCTGGCTTGTTCACTCCCTGCCGGCAGGTAAGTAGAGGAGAACGGCGGAAGGTGCGGTGGTTCGGGAGAAGACGAACAGGTTGTCTTGTGAAACACAGACTGCCTCTCTCCCACCCACCCACCCCCCAAAAATACATAAGCTCGTGGAAGCCAGTTTGAGCCCTGGGTTAATAATGCAGAGCATGAAGAATCAAGGAGCACACCCAGCTCCCAAGAGAGGTCAAGAGTCTTTTGAAAGGTGTTACACTCCTGAATTTTTCCAGGACAAGAGAAGCCACTGGCCACGTAGGCTGGGTATTCTGGGACAGTGGTCCCGTCTTTGACAAAGAGAGGGAAGAAGGGCTTCCCACGGGCCGCTGCCAAACTGCCTGCCCTCGGGGTCCTTTTCTGGGCCTAGCCTTGGCTCTGTTTTGTTCTGTTGTTATCAGCCGGACTTCAGGCCAAAGGGCTTGTCAAGCCTCCCTCCACTGAGAACAGCAAGAACAAAAATCTCCTATCCAGACTTTATCCTAGTATTTAGTTCCTGTCATTCTACAGACATCTGCAGAGAAGTGAGCATCCAAGGTGCACAGAAGAAATGGAGGCTAGGTTTGCACAACCTTTTGGCTTCAGAAGTCTTGACGCAATAAATTGCAGTGTGTAGGTAGCCAAATTTGTGTGCTGCGTTTTAATCCAAGAATCATGGCTGAATAAACCAAGTCCAGGTCAGGTTTATTCATTTTCTCATTTCCACTAGCAGGTAAAGCACCCAAGCAGGAAAGCCTTATCATGACCTCCCGGTTTCGGATTTGGGTTTGTACAAACAAACCAAGATTTGTAAGAAAACTTTAAACCAGGTTTGTTTGTTCTGTTGGTTATATATCATTTACCTCCAGAGAGCTCAAGGCAGCACAACTAGCCCTTTTTTCCTCCTTTATCCTCACAACAACCCCGAGGCCTCCAGGCATTGTAGACCAACTCCTAGAAGCTACAGCTGCTATAAGCAGTGATCATCTGGGTTAAAGGCTGTAACGATTACAAACAGAGGTGTCCTCTTGCCCAGGAGTTTTCTGTTTAGCCTGAGCAATGGCCTGGCTCCTGGACTATCGGTGGTCTCCTCGGCCGCCTCCTTTCGGTTTGAAGCCTGCCGTTTCCTGACCTCCTTTCTCTCTCCTCCTTCCTCTGCCCCTCAACAGCACGGCCCCCCAGAGAGTCCCCGTCGCCTCCCCCTCAGCCCACAATATCAGCAGCGCCCTCCCGGAGCGCACCAACTTCCCGCGGGGCGTCTCCAGCCGCAGCACCTTCCACGCCGGGCAGCTCCGGCAGGTCCGGGACCAGCAGAACCTCCCTTACGGCCTCACGCCGGCTTCGCCTTCCGGGAACAGCCAAGGCGGCAGGAGGGGCGCCTCGGGGAGCATCTTCAGCAAGTTCACCTCCAAGTTTGTGCGCAGGTGAGCAGGGAAGGCCAAGTGACCGGGGGGGCGCGGGGAGAGAGACACACATCCGGGCAGGGCTGCGGTTGGGCGCGGGTGCAGCAGGGGAGAGGGGTACCGCCACCCAAACGTTTTCCGGAGCTGCAGCCAGCCTCCGTTGCTCTCCGACTTAAAGTGGCAAGATGGCTTCTGTGTATTGTGCAGTCCAGTGGGCGAGGGAAGTAGATGCAGGCCACCGCCACCCCCTTCCAGCAGGACACAACATGCATGCTCACTAGTGCGTGTGCCCGTGTGTTGCACAACTGCCCCCGTGGGTGCACTGTTTCCCCCCCCCACCAGCAGTGACATCCTCATAACCACAGCCCGCTTGTCTCTTCCTTCCCCGTCCCCTGCTGCCTATTTTGCCATAAAGACAGGCCCTTCACAGTCTCCCAGGATCTTCTTAAGGACACACACACACACACACCAATCTAAGGAGACAAGGTGTGCTCACTCTGCAAGCTTACGGGCTGGCTACTAAGCTTGAGGCGTGAGGGTTGTGTTTGGGCCAATTGGAAGAGTCTCTCCAATGGATTTGGTAGCCAGCGCTTACTTGAAGGATGGTGGGCCAAATAGATTCCCCGAGGCTGGAACCTGGCATGGAAAGCGAGCCTTTCGCCAGATGGGAAAAGTGGCCGGGCTCAAGGCTCTCTCGGTGGGAAGAGAGACGCCCTCAGACAGCCCCAGAACCCTAGGTCTGGCGCGGGTTATGACTTAGAAGTGGGAGACACTGGGCCAGGTTTAGACTAGAGATTTAGCTGCCGATCAGCAATTAGAAATCAGCTGCCAGCCAATAATTCCAGAATCCTGCCCAGAAGCCCCCAAAGAAAGGATTCCTGGAAAGGGAACTCACCCTCTTTGTGAGAAATAGTTTGTGGGTTCCCCCCCCTTTAGTGGGAGAGTATATCTGTGAGCCAGCCAGAACCACAAAGGCTGGGCCCCCTCGTTGGTGACACCTCTAAAAACCACACCATGCCCTGGAACATCCATATCCATCCCACCGCCCAGAGGAGGGCTCTTCTCACCCTAGGGTGCTCGGCCTTTGGCGGCGGCTGCAGGGAAGGCGCTGCGGCCTCTGTAGATGCGAAGCTGTGGGGCGTGTGGTTTTCCTGGGCTCCCCTGGGCATTGTAGTTGCCTAGGAATCCCCAGCGCAACCTACACCTCCAAGGGAGGGGGACGCCAAGGCTTGTGGCTGCTGATGCTCCACCGCCCGATTCCGCTGCCCTGTTTCCTCCGTCAGTCCCATAGGCTGCTCTGGCCCTGTAGGATGAGGAGGGGAGCAGGACAGGGCAGCCTGTGGAGGGATGTGGGCACAAATTTGGGGACCAAAACCTATCGCTCATCTTCTGGGAACCTGGCCGAACAGCGGGCACATTTAGACTCTTTCCTGAGAGGCCTCCTGAGCCCAGTGGGAACAGCGGATGCACCAGAGGGATCTGGAATCCTTTGAAGACGCCCGTAAAACGCCAGCAGATCTTCTCCGGGGATCCGACCAGGAAAACCGCAGGCCCCTGGGAGCAAGAAGCCACCTGTCCCCCCTCAAGGCAGCTTTGTGTGCGCGCACGTTTGTGTATGTCAGTCCTCTCCAACCAGGAGCTGTCCAGGTGTGCTGGATAACAACTTCCAGCATCCCCCCCTCCACCAGCCACTTGGCTGGGGAAACACTGGAATGCTGGGAGTTGTAGTCCATCCAGAGGGCCTCAGGTTGGAGAAGGCTGGTGTCTGTTAATATCCCCTTCCGGATGGCTTCCCTCTTTTCCTTAACAACCCTTGAGAAGGACTGGCCCATTGCAATAAGGGGGGGGAGCGTGGGGGGGGAATGAGAGTGGGGGGGAGCCATTCTGTGGAGATCGGCACCTCCTGTCCCTACTACCGCCCCCCTCCTTTCTTTGTTGTGTTTTACCTGCCCTCCCGCTCCCCAGTCTTCTTGAGCCTCTGGGGGGGGGGGGGGATAAAGATGCAGATCACGGAAGGATTTCTGATCGTGGTGCAACTACTCTTGCATTTGGGAGGTCTTGATCCTGCTGTCTTCCCTTCCCTCCCCCCCCAGCCCCCAGCATGCATGCACGCACGCAGGCAGGATTCCAGCAGCCGCTGGGGGGGTTGGGGGGAGAGACCCTAGCCACACGTTCCCAGTTTTGGGGAAGAGGGAACTAGGCGCTGGAGGGTTTTTGCTGTGACCCCACCCCACCCAACTTTGGGAGGGAGATGGAGGGGCACCAGAGCACTTCTGCTGCTCGCTTATTTTCACACACTCTCATGCTCGCTGGCTTGCCCACCCACCCACCATATATATATTTTTTTTTCTCCCCTTTTTCCCCTTTTTAGAAATCTGTCTTTCAGGTTTGCCAGAAGGTAGGCGTTCATCTCTCTGGTTTTGTTCTGTCCTCCTCCTCCTCCTCTTCTTCTTCTTCCTCCTCCTCCTCCTCCTGTGCAGTACTAACCACCTTCCCCGCTGCCTCCTGCGTCCCCCCCCTCCCCATCCCCTCCCCTCCTGTGCCTTGTGGCTGCTAATGGTGTCTGTGTGTGAGTGTCAGGACGTGCTTAAAGGGACAGCTGGGATCTCGTTAGCTCTCTGCCCGCCCCGCAGGGGGAGAAGCGCGGGGGGGGGGTTGTGCTGGAAGACGAGGCACATTCATTGGGTCAGGCCTGGCTCGGCTGCCTGCAAATTGGAGCAAGCGGGGGGGGTGGGGAGGCCACAGAAGGCAGCCGGAGGCTGAATGTTGGGGCTCCTTCGCCCTGGGGGGAAGAGCTGTCTCTTTAGGCGATCTCCACCCTCCTTGGTTCCCCAGGCTGGGCCTCTGATCTTTAACCAGACCCCCTTCTTTCCCCCCCCCCATTCTCTCACTCTCCCTCTTTCTCGCCTCTCCCCACCCCCTTCCCCCAACTAATTCCCCACCCCACCCCACCCCTTCTCCCTGCATGGTGGCGGATAGGAGGAGCTGGGCTCCCCCCCACGCTCTATTGCTTGCAGCTGCCTTGAGGGTTCAGGGTGGTCATTGGGGTGGGGTTGGGGGGGGAGGCGAGGTGAGGGGGGGCAGTGTCTAGAAGTCTGCATGGCCCCAAGGACTGGAATACTATTAGCTTCTGGGATGTTCTGAGCAATGCCTGGAAGGTTTTAGCTGTTGTGTTCGCTTCTTCTGGTGTCTTCTGCTCTCTTCCCCCTCCCCTTTTTTAATTTTTTTCCCCTTTTTTAAAAAAAATAGCAAAGTGGGGGTGGGAAGGAAGGTTGCTAGTCCTCATGGCCACGGAGAGGAACATTGCAAAAATGAGTGGCTGGCTTCTTCCTTGAAAAAGTGTGTGTGTATCTGTGTGTTCCAGTGGATCTTCCTGTGTGCCAGAGGCACAAGGTATGATGTTCCTCCAGCATAGCTAGGAAGCTGCTTATACCAAATATTTGACCCTTTGGACCATCCGGCCCAGCTTTTCCTGCATGGATGCAGACGCTCTTCTGGGTGTCTGGCAGGGGCATCCCTGGAGAGGCTGAGGATTGAAGCAGATCGATTTTTGTAGGCAGACCTCGTCCTGGGCCCCAAGCAATTCCCCCCCCCCATCAGCCTTTGTTTTAGGAGGGTTTCAGAAATCCCATTTCTCCCCACCCACCCCATATTTTCAAAAATACCCAATTTGCGGTGGAATAAATTCATTTCTTTCAGGAGTCAGGGTGGAATTTGTCCTGCTCAGATAGAGATGCTCTGGGTGGATGAGAGAAGGATTTTCAGTAAAATGAATTTGGGGTAGTGATGGACAGATAGAGGTAAAAAGCAGAGAAGGAAAGTAGGTCTCTCGAGTGAAGGGAGCGTGTGGGTGTGTACGTGGTAGAAATGTCCCTCACAATTCTGGGATTTCTGTGGATCAGCCGACTTCTAAGTTCATGTTCACCAGGTGTTTAGATTATAAATCCCCTCGTCCAAAGTATGGCCCCTGCATAGCTAGAGGGCAGAAGTTTTGGATACTCTGGCGATGCTCCTACGAAATGTTGTGGGGATTCGTGAAAACGTGACCCAAAATTTCCCTTAGTTCTCTTCTTGATTAGAAGTATTTCTTTATTTTTATTTACTTATTAGATTTATATACCGCCCATCTAGAACATGTCTACTACTGGGCGGTTTACATATAACATAAAAATAAACTAACTTAAAATCCAAGTTAATCACAGAGTCCCAGATGGGGAAAGGAAGAGAAGAAGAAGAAAAAGAGAGAGAAAAAAGGAAAAGGGAGATAGGCTAGTATGTAATAGTTGTAAGGAAGGCCTGCCTGTATAGTCATGTCTTCAGGTTAGTCTTGAAGGCCTTCAGCGAGGGAGCCAGGCGGATCTCTACAGGTAGGTTGTTCCAAAGGCGAGGGGCCACTGCCAAGAAGGCCCGGTTTCTGGTTTGTTCACATCAGACCTCTCTTGGCTTTAGGCCCCTCAGCCGCCCAGCCTGACTGTAACGGGCGATATGGGTAGAACTGGGCAGAAGAAGGCACTCTGCTAGGTATCGAGGGCCTAAACTGTTAAGGGCTTTGTATGTAATGGTTAGCACCTTGAAATCAATGCAGAAACAGATAGGTGGCCAGTGTAAGGCAGCCAAGGTGGGGCAAATACGGTGAAATCTTTTCACCCCCGTTAATAGCTGGGCCGCCATGTTCTGGACCATCTGGAGCTTCCACATCACTCTCAAAGGAAGCCCCAAGTGCATGGGCCAGCGTGGTGATTGCCCCCGGGTCTAGATAGGGCGATCTGCCGAAGATGTAAGTGGGCAGACTGAACCACGGACGTTGCCTGGGTCTCCGTGGTAAGCACCGGGTCAAGATGGATCCCCCAGACTGCGAACCAAATTATTTGTGGTGAGAGTCAACCCCCCCCAAAAAAGAGAGGTAGTTCCCCAAACCACTGACATCGGGGCCACCCACCCGCAGGAGCTCCGTCTCGTCCTGGTTCAACCTTACTCCATTTGACGGCATCCCTTGCAGAACGGCCTCCAGGCAGCGCCCCGGGGACGAAACAGCGTCCACTGCAGATGGAAAAAAAGGAGATGTAGAGCTGGGTGTCATCAGCATATCAGAAATGCCCTCCTAGATATACACAAGTATATCTAGAAGCTCCTTGCATTGTGCGCAGGAGAGAGAGGCAGCAAGTAAGAAGGTCATTCTCTTTTTACCAGAGAGCACCCTGTTCAGAAGACCGAAGGATGTGTGGAAATCCTGGTTTTCCATGTGCCTTCATTGAAGCCCAACCACCCCTACTTCCTCCTCCTCCAGCAGGTGCCCTCTCAATGTGTTCAGTCCCCAAAACCACATCCAAGCATGATCAGTTTCCCCAAGCTCCAGTTGTGTTGCACTCCAACTCCCATTAGCCCCAGCTGACCTATCCAGTGCTCTGGGACAGCGGGAGTTGTAGCCAGCCAAACTCTGGAGGGCACAGATTTTCCCCACTCCTGATGCCAGCAAAGCAGATGAAGCCAAAGCTGTGGAGAGAAGAATCCACAAGGCTTGAGTCACAAAAAACAGTTGACCTTGGTTAACGTTATACCTAGGAAATGGTTAGACGAAGAGGTAGGTTTTTTTTAAACTCCCATCAAAACCTTCCAACACTCCACCAAAAAAATATTCCGAAACCAAATTTCAACATACTGCGCTGGGTTTTAATATATATGTATTTATTTATTTAAAATATTTTTACCCCGCCTTTCTCCTTAAAAAGGACCCGAGGTGGCTTAAATAATTAAAAAGATAATATCTAAGAGCTAAAAACAGTAAGTATACAAATATTAAAAAGAACTAAACAAATGTTACAAATGGTAAATAAAATCAACAGCCAGTCCCCATGGGAAAGCTTGCCTGAAGAGAAAGGGTGTTTGCCTGCTTGCAGAAGGATAAGCAAAGGTGGGGCCAGCCTGGCCTCCAGTGGGAGGGAGTTCCAAAGTCTGGGCTCAGTGACAGAGCAGGCCCTCTCCTGGGTCCCCACCAAATGTTCCTGTGCAATGGGTGAGACCAAGAGAAAGGCCTCCCCTAAGTATCTTAATTGCCCAGGCAGGTTTATAGAGGGACATGCAATATTTTAGGTACCATATTTTTCACACCATAAGACGCACTTTTTTCCCACAAAAGAGGGGGGTTGGAAAGTCTGCGTCTTATGGAGCGAAGAAAACAGATTATATTTTCCTGTTTTCTTCTCCTAAAAAATTGGTGTGTCTTACGGAAAGGTGCGTCTTATGGAGCGAAAAATACGGTAACTTGGACCCAAGCTGTTTACGGCTTTATGGGTTGTTAGAACCATCACTTTGAATTCTGCCCAGGACCAGAGGGGAGTTATGCGTTCCCTGTAACTAATCTGCCTGACGAAGCGGACGATGTTCCATGAAAGCTGACGTTAAAATGTGGCAGATAATTTTTAAAGTGCCACGTTTTTTCTTTTTTGTCTTCTTTTTTTCCCCTTTTTGTTTTGTTTTCTGTTCCTTGATGAAATGCTCTCGCACAGACTAACACGCTGCAACTTTGAACACGTTTTGGGGCTTCTGCCCTATTCACAGGAAGGATTGCTGTGATGGAGAGGCAGAGGTTGGAGTGCCCTTGCTTAAGGCTGGGGCAGGAGGAAGAGTTTGGAGCAGAGTTCGGAGCAGAGAAGGATTGAGTCATTTGGGGGGGGCGGCGGCAACCTTCCCAAGCGTTTGCCGTATTATGGCATCTCTCTTGAACACTGAGATACCGTTAACGTGGTCACCTTGGCAGCCATCCCACTGGCAGTGGAGGGCAGCAGCGTTCCAAATTTGGGGTGGGGGATTGTGAGGAGAGCGACCCATTTTTGAGGCTACCTTGTGAGTTTGAACTAAGAAGGTTGGAGTCCATCACTTAGCCTCTTCACCCATCGCTTGATGACGGCTCCTCCGTTTCCTCCTCACCTTGGTGGCTTGGATGTGGCTTCCGTGCTTGATGAGGCCTGTTGGGCGTCTCGTTGCTGTGACCCCCATCCTGCCCGCCTCTACCCTCCTGCCCCACCAACTACATGCCAAGCAGAGGGTGGCAGGCTGTGGTCCAGGATGGTTCCCCAGGCCCACTTGGATGTCTTGACCGACTGCCCCACTCCACCCACCCCCTAAATGGCAGGTGCCCACCTTTGCCCTCCTGTGGGAGGAAAGGAGAGCAGGTATAGAAGCCCCTAACCGGAGAAAGCCTGACTTCTTCTCTCCTGCTCTGTTTTTTGAGGACCCTGCATGAGCCCGAAAGCAAAGATCGCGTGGAGACACTCAGGTGAGATGCAGCCAGAGCAAGGGGGGGGAAGGCTCCCCCCCCCAGCCTCTGGGGACAAACTCTCCTCCACTCTGTCTGTCTCTCCAGCTGGGCAAGGCTGCCCCCTCCCTGGCACCTCTACCTCCCGTCTCCTCTGTGTGCCTGTGTCTCTTCCAACTTGCCCCCCCTCCCAGAAACAAAACCTTCTTTCCCTGTCTTTCTCTTCCCCCCCCCCAAGCTTTTGGTTGTCACTTGGGCTGGGCCAGGCAGGGCGCTCGGGACACATCCGGAGGGGGTGGGACAGGCGTCCTTCTTCTTCCTCACTGTCGTTCCCCCCCCCGCCCCTCTTTCTTTCCCCTCCCCTCCCTTCCCCAGGCCTCACATGGTTGGCAGCAGCGGGGATAAAGAGCGGGACGAGAACCGGGAAGCCAAGCCCCGCTCGCTGCGCTTCACGTGGAGCATGAAGACCACCAGCTCCATGGAGCCCAACGAGATGATGAAGGAGATCCGGAAAGTGCTGGACGCTAACAACTGCCAGTGCGAGCTGCAGGAGAAGTACATGCTCCTGTGCATGCACGGAGCGCCGGGCCACGAGACCTTTGTGCAGTGGGAGATGGAGGTGTGCAAGCTCCCTCGCCTCTCGCTCAACGGCGTGCGCTTCAAGCGGATATCGGGCACTTCCATGGCCTTCAAGAACATTGCCTCCAAAATTGCCAACGAACTGAAGCTTTAACAGGCCCCCCCCGGGGGGGGCAGCCTGCACGCGCATGGGGGGTGGGAGTTAGGAGTAAAGCTGCAATTCAACTCTGGAAGGGTTTTATTTTTTGATACCCTGGTGCAGGACGAGGGAGACTGTGGGGGGGGGAGAGGGGGTGGCGATGGGCGGGAGGGGGCATCCCCCTGCATCCCTCTCTCTCTCTCTCTTCCCCCCCCCCAACCCCAGGGCTGCTGGATCTCCATGGAGACGGGGAGTGCGTGGGGTAGGGGGTTGGCAGCCACCCAGCCGGTCTCCGTGGCAACCGTAGTGGGAGCGTACCAAGGGCTGTTGGTCTCTATAGTGACTGTGGGGGGGGGCATCCCTTTTGGTCTCCGTGGCGACCATGGTACTTTCCTCTCTTTTTTTGTTCCTCCTTTTTTTTTCCTTTTTTTTTTTAAGGTTGCACATGAGACAGGGTTTTTAAATTTTACCAAACACAGCAAAAAGCAAAGAGGGGAAGTGGCCCCTCCCCCTTCCCCCCCCTCCTCCGTAAGCAAGCACTCCCCCTCCCCCACCGATGCCTTTTGCCTCTCCTGCCCCCCCTCTCCTTTCCCCCCCTTGGCGCCCATGACCTGGGGGGGGGGGGTTCCAGGGTCCTGGGCTGAGGAAGCTGCCTGCCAGGGAGGCCGAGACGTGGGGGGGGGGGGGAGAGGGAGAGGCCTGGATTTTCCTCGATGGGCATTATTGCAAAACTGGCTTCTTCCCTTCTTTCCTGGCGCTCGGCCCCTCAATCGCTCCCCCTGCCCCTTGCCTGTGGGGCACCTGAAAGCCACGGGTGGGGGGGGGCTCCCCTCCCTCCCTCCCTCCTTGGGGGTCAATGCCTGGAAGGTGGGGCAAGGGAAAGCCATCCCATGTGTGGGGGGGGGGGTCCCTGCCCTTGGGGGAAGAGCAAGTCCCTCAAATGGGGCTCCTCTCCCCATGGCTGCTGGAGTCC